>NW_012270815.1:0-3076 GCF_000151885.1 Dipodomys ordii
TTTCCTTTTTGCTTATGTGGTGCTGAGGAATCGAACCCAGGGCCTCAGGCATGCAAGGCAAGCGCTCTACCACTGAGCCACCTTCCCAGCCCACAAAATATATTTTTATTAAAGACTAAATAGTAATTTTGTGAAATAAATAATGTATTTGGACACAGGGAGCCAAATTTTAAAATTAAAATTACATCTCAATTGTACTTTTTTTTTTTTTTGGTTGTGTCTGGAACTTGACTTCTGGACCTGGGCACTGTCTCCTTTTGTTCAAGGCTAGCATTCTTCCACTTGAACCACAGTGCCACTTCTAGCTTTCTGTGATTGGAGACAAGAGTCTCACAGACCTTTCTGCCCTGGCTGGCTTGGAACTGTGATCCTCAGGTCTCAGCCTCCTGAGTAGCTAGAATTACAGGCATGAACCTCTGGTGCCAGGCTTTGCTACTTATTTATTTATTTTTTGTTGGTTGTGGGGCTTGAACTCTGGGCCTGGAAGCTGTCCCTCAGCTCTTCAGCTTAAGGCAAGCGCTTTACCACTTGAGCCACAACACCACTTCTGGTTTTCTGGTAGTTTATTGGCAGTATGAATCTCAGGGACTTTCCTGCCCAGGCTGGCTTTGAACTGTGATCTTTGGATCTCAGCCTCCTGAGTAGTTGGGATTACAGGAATGAGCCACTGGCGCCTGGCTTTTGCTACTTATTTTTAAATAAACCATGTGTCTTGTATCTGTCCTCTGTATGTTAAAGGATTGTCAAATTGATCAAATTGTTCTTGGTCAGGAAAACTATTTCATAATACAAGGAATGCTTGCAAGCCTGGGGGATATTTAGCTGGAGAGAAATGCTTACACGAATCATTCTAGTTTACATCACATATTTCAAGGGCGAATGCATGAAAAAGAATAATGTTTTCTGTTGTTCCAGAAGGAAATAATTTTGATTGTAGCAGTGAGTGAATTTTCTCATTTCAGATCACAATGGCAAAAAAATTTTTTCCTATAAAGTCATTAGTGTATATATCTAATTATTAGTATTATCTTATAATTATCTAATTATTATTGTCTATTTAATCTTTAACTAGGAGTAGATTAGATCAGAGATCGATAATTTACATCCTGTGGGCAAGATCTTGCTTACTGCTTGTTTTGGAAGTTTTACTGGAGCACAGCCACACCCATTTATTTATTATTTTGTTTATGGTTGTTGGGCAAAGTTGAGTTTTTACAACAGGAGTCTGGCCATGTAGTCTAAAATGTTAAAAAGTTTGCTGAAGCCAGGCCCCAGTGGCTCATACCTATAATCCTACTACTCAGGAGGCTAAAATCTGAAGATCTGGTTCCAAGCCAGGCAAGAGAGACAAATTTGAGACATTCTTTTTTTTTTGGGGGGGGGTCCAGTCATGGGGCCTGAACTTTGGGCCTGGGCACTGTCCCTCCGCTCTTCAGCTCAAGGCTAGCACTCTATCACTTGAGCCACTGCACTACATCCGGCTTTTTTCTTTTTGTTTGTGTGGCGCCCAGGCCCAGAGTTCAGGCCCCATGACCAAAAAAAAAAAAAAGAGTGGTTCAAGTGGTAGTAGAGCCAGGGCTGGAGAACACAAAGCCCTAAGTTCACTCCCCAGTATAGGCATGAAACAGTTTGCTGACTTCTTTGTAGATATCTTACAAGTGAAGACTATAAAAGATCTAATATGTTAGATTGGGTGATCTCTGTGTATTTTCCAGCTAAGATTCTGTGGTTTTGTGGAACTGACAATATGTATATACTTCAAAGGAATTCTTGGTTTAAGAATTAGAATTAGAATTCACCAGCAGAATTGGCGCTTGTGTAAAATATGAAACTGGAACAGCATTTAACTATGAAATGGTATTGTTTTGCTGTTATAGTCATAGATTGGAATGAAGCAATAGAATTTTGTTAACAATTAGGTGATATTAGATTCAGAGATATTTAATATTTTTAAACATAACTTTCTTTGCAGACCATCAGTGGAATGTATTTGTATGTAACCAGAGCTGTTAGTTTTCCCCTGTTTTTTTTTTTTTCATCTGAGAATCTCAAAGTACTTTGCTAACATTTTGATACCTTATTCATCAAGGTACTTTCAACACAAATAGAAAGGGTTATGGAGAAGGGTTCCATTGAATAGTCTCTGGAAAAATTAGAAGACTTGGACAATTTCCAGGAACAGAATTTCACAGAGGAGCTATAATTTTGGAAACTATTTAGTGTAACTTAGTTGATACTAGAGACATGAATGATATAGTTGAAGTAGGAAAGACCTCAAAAAGTAAGTCATTTGTTATCCTCTAGAATATTATAGATCTATATTAACATGATTTAAATGCATGATTTTGGCTTCAAAGTTAACATATAGTGTACGTTGATTAAAGTAACCATATTTAATAAAACACATAGTACTGTAGTAATTACATTTTTTTTAATGGTGCTGGGGATCAAATCCAGATCTTGGCATGTGAACTACTACTGAGCTATACTCTCAGTGCCAGCACTAATTACTTTTGTAAAAATTAATACACTTTTATATTTTACAACAACTTATAGCTTATAGAAAAATTGAATATATATTACAGAGTTCTCATATACTTCCTTTTGTTGTTTTTCTCCTGTTATTTTAATATATATTTTGTATTGTAAAGATACAGTACAAAGGGGTTACAGTTATGTGAGTAAGGTAATGAGTACATTTCCTAGCAAGCATTGTTACCCCCTCCTTTGTTTTTCCCCTACCATCCCTTCCCTCCTCACCTCCCCAACTCTACCCCTTCCCCCCCTCCACAGTTGTAAAGTTTGTTTTCAACATAGTGTCTTGTACATCTCATCTCATTGTTACAATGGGTCAACCTGTATCCTTGTTTCAGCATTTTGTTATTTCCCTTCCCCTCCCCTAATTAGAAAAAATGTATATTCAAAATGCAGAGCACCAGGAGCAAATACAGTAAAAACAGGGGTTATACCATGGGGGAAGACCATACAAAAGAAACAAGTCACATAGTACACTAAAAACAACAGCAATAAATGTATTTTCTTATACTCCTCCCTGTAACTCTTTTTCTTTTTTTTT
>NW_012270815.1:14331-16544 GCF_000151885.1 Dipodomys ordii
CCCCCCCACCAAAGTTGTAAAGTTCGTTTTCGACATAATGACTTGTACGTCTCATTGTTGCAATGGGTCCACCTGTATCCCTATTTAAACGATTTGTTTTTTTCCCTTCCCCTCCAGGAGCTTTGTAAAGGACTTTATCCATTTGGAAAGTCAATGCCCAGAGTGGTCTCCATTGTGATACTGTGCCATTTTACATTGTGCAGATCACATCTGCATCTTAAGTTTGGCTGACCTTTCTGCTTTCTGTCAAATATAGGATGAGGTAAAGTCAGATTGTAGGTAAGACCAGTGCAGGAATCAGACAACTGAACATACTTATCCTCTCACTGGCAAGATGGTCAGGCTACCTTTCTGCTCACCTTCAAGTTCCCTTGTAGCCATGGAAACATATCAAGATTCTACAGCAATTTCGCATATGTATCCTATTGTTCACCTTTCCTACATTCCTAGTCACATATTTACCACTCCAGTCCTCTGGTAATACTAGAAAGAGCCAGTATATCAGCATGTACTTTTAGAGACTTGGAGGGCAGCAGTCCTTCATGGTTTGTGAGTGTGTGTGTGTGTGTGTGTGTGTGTGTGTGTGTGTGTGTGAGATGATTACATTTGATCTAACCATCACTAATGCTAGATGGCAGCCCTTTGGTCTCAAACTCTTGCTGAAGGTAGACCAATCAGTGTGTCATCACCCATTTCCTCACCTGGATTTTTATTCAGGCTTCTAATGCATTTATTATTCCCTTTGTCTCATCAACTGACAGTTTTGATAAGCATTATTTTTCTTTCTTTTTCTGAGATACAAACCATCACAAATAGGCTTTTTATTTGTCCTTATTAAAAATATGAATTTTAAACAGATTCTTGGACTGCAGGTTTGTATCCATCAGCTTTCTCGACTTTGGCACTAGTTTCATCTCCAGTAGCTTTTTCAGAACTACTGCCTTCACCATGAAGCTCCATGAGTTTTCTAAGAGCTTCTTCAGCATTTTTACTTTTCTGACAAAGATATCATGAACTGGATAAATAGACTGGCAAGCCTTTTCTATGTCTTTCCCAGTGCTGGAATTGGTTAATCAATTACTTCTTTCAAGTATTTGTATGCACTTCTTGGGTCATGGTGTCCATCATCCTCCTTCAGATCTGGCAGACCTGCTGTGCTGAGCAGGTCTGATGTGTTTTTTAGTAAAACCAACACAGAACTGACCAAGCAAATAGTCATCTGTAGTCTTGACATCAACACGAACTTCAATCATGGTCGCCCACTTTTTGACCATGGAGTACATTTTGTCCCAGGTGAGATCCATATCATGGATTTTGGTCAGACAGTTCTTGCTCTGGACATCCTCAGTAATTAGCTTCAATTTTCTAAATGCAACTTCATCCTTCAGCAGATCAGCAAGGCTCACTTTAAACCCCTAATCTTTGAGGCCATCAGAGGCGATTTTTGGTTCCTTGAGTCCTCATGACTAGTATTTTCCCAGTATTTCTTTTTTTTTTTTTTGGTCGGCCATGGGGCTTGAACTCTGGGCCTGGGCGCTGTCCCTCAGCTCTTCAGCTCAAGGCGAGCACTCTACCACTTGAGCTACAGCGCCACTTCCGGTTTTCTGGTGGTTTATTGGAGATAGGAGTCTCACGGTCTCTCCTGCCCGGGCTGGCTTTGAACCGTGATCCTCAGATCTCAGCCTCCTGAGTAGCTAGGATTACAGGCGTGAGCTACCAGCGCCTGGCTCCCAGTATTTCTTATATTGAACATGGCCAGTGCTTCAATGTCAGACCAATTTTTTTTCTTAGAAAATGGATCAACCACTTTCTTCTTGGCTCCCTTTTTGCTGCCTTTCGTAAGGTATGTTCTTGCTGACTATCATGGTGTTGCTCAGAGAGCCAAAAGGGATAAGCATTATTTCTATATCATTGTCTACATAATTGATTGTAATACCTAATAGGACAGGGCAAGTAGTATGCCCCAGAAGGTTCCTTCTCATGCATACAAAGACGTATTTATAAAGAGGTAATAGTGTGCCGGCTGCCAGTGGCTCATGCCATTTATCCTAGCTTACTCAGGAGGCTAAGATCTGAGGATCACAGTAAAAAAGCCAGATGGGACAAATCTGAGAGACTTTTATCTTCCAATTAACCAGCAAAAAGTAGAGGTATGGTGGCTCAAATGTAAGAGTGACAGCTGTAATTGGAAAAAAGCCCTACTGGTGCGCACG
>NW_012270816.1:0-760 GCF_000151885.1 Dipodomys ordii
TTGTAAATCCCCCGTGGTTTCTTGTACACCCGTGAAGTTTGGCCAGGGTATGCTGTTTGCATCGCTGCACAATTGCGCCTGCATAGCTCTGCCGCGGTTGCAAACATTCAGGCGTAGCAGCCAGATAGGCTAGTCCCCGAAGGGCACTGCCAGCAGACTGGGTATATCTGTTTCTGGTTCTTCTAACCTGAGTGGTACTGATTCCAGCTTTGATGGCTACAATCTACTCAACGGGAGGACTAAGTTGAACCTGTACTTATGGCACTCTGTGAAAGTTTGTAGAACTAGAGCTCAGGTGTTTGGAACGCCACCATGGTCAATCCAACACTATGGAAGTCACTGCTTACATCTGGCTCTAATTAGTCCATGGTTGTGTTCAGCTGAATCACAACTGCCAGGAACACTCAGAATGAGATTCTGAGTTATTGCAACATAGGAGTGTTTGACTGCTTTCAAGGCTTCTTAGGAAGAATTCCGAAAACTTCCTACCGGCAGGCCTCCGGCTGCTCCGGGTGAACATCTCCTTGTAAATCCTCCGGGATTTCTTGTATATCCGTGAAGTTTGGGCAGGTTATGCAGTTTGTATTGCTGCACAATTGCACCTGCATAGCTCTGCCGCGGTTGCAAACATTCAATCGTGGCAGCCAGATAGGCTGGTATCCGTAGGACACTGCCAGCGGACTGGGTATATCTGCTTCCCTTTCTTCTCACCTGAGTGCTACTGATTCCAGCTTTGACGACTACACTCTACTCAACCGGA
>NW_012270816.1:4984-5450 GCF_000151885.1 Dipodomys ordii
GTTTCACTGCTTTCAAGGCTTCTTAGGAAGAATTCCTAAAACTTGCTGCCAGCAGGATTCTGGGTGTTCCAGATTATCATCTGCTTTTAAATTCCCCGTGGTTTCTTGTACACGCGTGAAGTTCGGCCAGGGTATGCAGTTTGCATTGCTGCACAATTTTGCCTGCATAGCTCTGCTGCGGTTGCAAATATTCAGGCGTGGCAGCCAGATATGCTGGTCCCTGTAGGACACTGCCAGCTGACTGGGTATATCTGCTTCCTGTTCTTTTAACCTGAGTCCTACTGATTCCATCTTTGATGGCTACACTCTACTCAACCATAGCAGTTAGTTGAACCTGTACTTATGGCACTCTGTGAAAGTTTGGAGAACTAGAGCTCACTTGTTTGGCACGCCACCCCGGTCCATCCAGCACTATGGACAGCACTGATTACATCTGGCTCTAATTAGTCCACGGTTGTGTTCAGCC
>NW_012270817.1:0-2070 GCF_000151885.1 Dipodomys ordii
CTCTCTCCCCGTCCTCCCTCCCCCGTCCTCCCTCCCCCATCCTCCCTCCCCCATCTTCCCCTTCCCCTGTCCTCCCTCTCCCCGTCCTCCCCTCCTCCATCCTCGCTCTCCCCCATCCTCTGTCCTACCTCTCCCCCTGTCCTCCTCTTTCTCCCTGCTGTCCTCCTTCTCCCCGTCCTCCCTCCCCCGTCCTCCCTCTCCCCGTCCTCCCTCCCTTGCCCTCCCTCTCCTCCGTCCTCCCTCTCCCCTCGTCCTCCCTCTCCCCCATCCTCCCTCTCCCCCATCCTCTGTCCTCCCTCCTCCCTCTCCCCCTGTCCTCCCCCCTCCTCTCTCTCCCTGCTGTCCTCCTTCTCCCCCATCCTCCCTCCCCGTCCTCCCTCCCCGTCCTCCCCTCTGGTCAGCGAACACCTGGCTGAGGGCGGGCGCAGGACGGAGGCAGGCCCCGCTGCCCGGTTGGTGGACGGACGGCCGGTGCCCGGGGCCAGAGCGAAGGTGCTGGAAGGAGGCTCCGCGGGCGCCTGCACGGTGGTCCGCAGCACGCGCGCTGCTCTCACCGGTTCTCGGTCCGGCGCAGGGTGGGCGCAGCCGGACGCCGGCGACCTGCAGAGAAAACACGGGCGAGGGGCCGGCGCCTGCTCCGCCCGGGGTCCCATCCCGTCCCGGCCCGGGGTCCCGTCCTGTCCTGTCCCGGCCCGGGGTCCCGTCCTGGCCTGTCCCGGCCCGGGGTCCCGTCCTGGCCTGGCCTGGCCTGGCCCAGGGTCCCGTCCTGGCCTGTCCCGGCCCAGGGTCCCGTCCTGGCCTGGCCCGGCCCGGAGTCCGTCCTGGCCTGGCCTGGCCCGGGGTCCTGTCCTGGGGTCCTGCCCTGACCTGGGGTCCTGTCCTGGGGTTCTGTGCTGTCCTGGCCCAGGGTCCTGTTCCGGGGTCCTGTCCTGGCCCCAGCATCCTGTCCTGGCCCAGGGTCCTGCGCGGCTGTCCGTGCCCAGTCTAACCAATGTGCAGACTACTGTACAACGGCATTGTCCTGAACAGGTAGTCTGAACACTGGGGCGACGGGGCAGGATCTACGGAGGCCTCCGTCTGGGGTCCAGGTGGTGCGGGGTGTCCCGTACGGTGCCGTGCGTCCTGGGCAGTGCGGGGCTGTGCGTCCTGGGCGGTGCGGTGCGGTGCCGTGCATCTCCTGCGGTGCGGGGCAGTGCGTCCTGGGCAGTGCATCCTGGGCAGTGTGTCCTGGGCTGTGCGTCCTGAGTGGTGCGGGGCTGCGCGTCCCGGGCTGTGCGGGGCTGTGCGTCCCGAGCTGTGTGGTGCGGGGCTGTGCGGTGCTGTGCGGGGCTGTGCATCCTGGGCTGTGCGGTGCTGTGCGTCCCGGACGTCTGGCGCGGGGCGGGCGCGGCCGGCCTATATGCCGATGTCACGGGGCCTCGGCGTAAGCGGGACCAGATGTCCGCGCCGCCCCTGCTCCGCGCGGCCTCCGCCGGGCAGGAAGCGGCCAGGATGGAAAAGCTGTAAAAAAGAGTCAAGACGGGGGGGGTGGAGAGGGAGGAGAGAGGGGGGGTAGTGGGAGGGGGAGAGCCCTCCCCGTCCCCCCGCCTTGCCCGCCCGGCTCTCCCCAGCCTTCTGCGGCACTTCATTTTCTGGTGTCTCCCTTGTCAGAGAGCAGATAAGCCCCCCGCCCCCTCCCGACCCCCCTCCCCCCCCCTCGGATCTTTCAGCGGCTCGCAGACGGCTCTCCACTGGAGCCGTAATTACAGCCACTTCCTGAGAGCGAGGCCTCCACCAGCGGTCTGGAGCGGCGGCTGCGTCGGCCTCGCCCAGTAATGAGTTCCACATGTGCCCCGTCCCGCTCCACCTCGCCGGGGCCTCCAAGTGCCCCCCCCGACCTGGGGCCTCCAAGGGCTCCCCCTCCTCCCCACCTGGGGCCTCCAAGTGCTCCCCCCAACCCGGGGCCTCCAAGTGCTCCCCCTCTGCCCCCTCACCCAGGGCCTCCAAGTGCTCCCCCCTCCCCCCTACTCGGGGCCTCCAAGTGCTCTCCCTCTGTCCCCACCCCCTCACCCAGGGCCTCCAAGTGCTCCC
>NW_012270817.1:3274-3701 GCF_000151885.1 Dipodomys ordii
CCATGACTGTCCTCTTTGCTTCCCATTGTTGTCCTCTTTGCTTCTTATCGCTGTCCCCTTTTGCTTCCCATGACTGTCCTTTTCTTCCCATAGCTGTCCTTTTTGCTTCACATCGCTGTCCTCTTTGCTTCCCATGACTGTCCTTTTTGCTTCCCATCGCTGTCCTTTTTGCTTCCTATGACTGTCCTTTTTGCTTCCCATCACTGTCCTCTTTGCTTCCCATGACTGTCCTTTTTGCTTCCCATGGCTGTCCTTTTTGCTTCCCATGGCTGTCCTTTTTGCATCCTATGACTGTCCTTTTCTTCCCATAGCTGTCCTTTTGCTTCCCATGCCTGTCCTCTTTGCTTCCCATGACTGTCCTTTTTGCTTCCTATGACTGTCCTTTTTGCTTCCCGTGACTGTCCTTTTTGCTTCCCATGGCTGTCCT
>NW_012270818.1:0-1118 GCF_000151885.1 Dipodomys ordii
TGTGTGCTGAGTCGAGGTGCTGTGTGCTGAGTCGAGGTGCTGGGTGCTGAGTCGAGGTGCTGGGTGCTGAGTCGAGGTGCTGGGTGCTGAGTCGAGGTACTGGGTGCTGAGTCGGGGGCCGGGAGGACAGGGGGCCGGGGGGCGGAGTTCAGATGCTGTCGGTGTCCAGCATGCGGCCCAGCCCATCGCAGATGCGCTGCAGGTGGGAGCAGTAAGGCTCGGCCGGCCCGTACAGCGCCGCCAGGAAGTCCCCGTTGGCAAAGTGGCCGAACACGTGGTTGATGCGGCCGTGGGACTTGGCGGTGAGGTGGGGCCCGGTGGCCTGGTGCAAGAGGTCTCGGCACTCCAGCAGCCCGGCGGCCAGCACGCGGCGGTCGAAGGTGAAGGCCACCTGCTGGAAGCTCACGGCCGTCATGGCCAGGCTGCGCGCGCGCCGCCGGAAGTGGCCCAGCTGGGCCAACTGGTCCGCGCCCAGCCGCCCGGCCCGCAGCACCACCGCCACCTTCACCGCCACCTTGACCAGGTCCTTCAGCACCCGCTGCGCCTCCTTGCGGCTGCGCGTGAACTCCTTGCTGGCCCGGTACAGCTCATCCAGCACCTGCGTGCTCGTGTCGTCCGCAAACACGGCCACCATGGCCTTGGAGGACATCTTGCTCAGGACCTTCTTCTGCGCCTTCAGGGCCAGGCTCTGCGTGCTGAACGTGTCCATGGCGGCCTGCGGACAAGACGGATGGACGGACAGACGGGGCTGATGTCTGAGGAATGAACGGGGAAATGTGTAGGGCCTCTGCCTGCCCACCGCACACCCACGGAATCCTGGCTGAGTGGACCAGGTTCCTGTCCCTCTGTGAGTCTAGCCTGCTGTTCCTGCCCCCCACCCCCACCCCTAGTCCGAGCCCACAGCTCCTGAGGTCTAGGCCCTGGACGGTGGCAGGGATGGGGAGGAGGTAATTATGGTGACTTGTGTCCCCAGCCTCCCGGAGAGACAGGTGCTGGTGGCTCACGCCTGTCAACCCAGCTACTCAGGAGGCTGAGATCTGAGGATCTCCAGTCGAGGCCAGCCTCCTATCTCCCATGAACCACCAGAAAACTGGAAGTGGCGCTGTGGCTCAAGTGGT
>NW_012270818.1:2928-4926 GCF_000151885.1 Dipodomys ordii
CATCACAATGTGTGAATCACACCCTTGTGCACCGTAAAACAGTGGATTTTTAAATTTTCATTTGGGGGGGGCTGGTTTGAACCTCAGGGCCTGGGGGGCGCCGTCTCTGAGCTGCTTTTGCTCAAGGGTGGCGCTCTACCACTTGAGCCACAGCTCCACTTCCAGCTGTGTGTGTGTGTGTGTGTGTGTGTGATTATTTAGAGAGGGGAGTGTCACAGACATCTCTGCCCAGACTGGCTTCGAACCTCCATCCTCAGATCTCAGCTCCCTGAGGAGTTGGGGTTGCAGGCGCGCGCCACCGGCACCCAGCTGTAATAGTGAATTTCATACTCTGTGAATTGTCCCTCTGAGCTGAGCATTCCCAACCTAGGCCTCTCTTCCTCTATATTTCATAACCCACTGAAAGGATGGGAAGGAAATCTGAGGAATTAAAAGTATCAGGATTTGGGCTGGGCGCCGGGGGCTCCCGCCTGTCATCCAGCCGCGGGGAAGGTCAAAGCCAAGGTAGGGGAGGTCTCTGCAGAGTAAACTGAGGTTATGAGTTGCAGGGGAGAGGGAGGCCGGCCTGTGCAAAGGTCCTGAGGCAGGGACACGTCAGGTATGTAGGAGACTGTAGCCCCTTCCATCCACCGGCCTGAGATCTCCCCACCCTGACCCCAAGCCCCAGGACACAGCTTGTCCATCTCTAAAATCGACATCCAGCCAGCGCCAACGGGGCTCTGCCCACCCCTAGCCCTGCCCCCACCCCCACATTCTATCTTAGGTCTGAGCCATGGGGCTGCCCTCGGAACCCTCTGCCCTCTGCCAAACCCCACTTCATCATGTGCACTCTGAACTCTGACCCTACCCCCCCCCACCCCCCCGTTGGATACTCTCAACAAAACCGGCCAGGAACGGATCCTGACTTGCACAAGGCCAAGGTCGGAGGCCGGGCTGTCTCTCTATCTGAGTCAGGGAGTGGGGGGGGGGGTAGGGTGCCCTGTGAGGGAGCCCTGCTTGCACCTGCACCTGCTTCTCTAAAATACCTGCCAGGCCCACCTGTCCCTGAGTCACCCGAGCCTCCTTCCCCTTCCTCCCTGTCCAGCCCCAGGAGCCTCCTGGCTGGTTTTGTAATACAGTCGGCCTCAGGGCCTTTGAATGCCTTTGTCTGAGCCTGTGTGCCTGCCCGGGCGCTCTGGACCTTTGTCCTGTTTGGTGGTGGCCCCAGCCTCTCCACTAAACCATTTGTTAGACAAACATGAGGAAAGGAGACCATCATCCTGCCTGGGGCTGTGGGACACCAGGCCAGGCACACAGCTGGCACTCAGTAAGTATGTACCGCGTGGCTGAATGCTACCAGTGGCTCACACCGGTCATCCTCACTACTCAGGAGGCTGAGATCTGGGGATCTCGGTTTGAAGTCAGCCCATACAGGAAAGACCCTGAGACTCCTCTCCAATGAAGTGGTGCTGTGGCTCAAGTGGTAGAGGACCAGCTTTGAGCAAAAGAAGCTCAGGGACAGTGCCAGGTGCCCTGATTCAAGCCCCAGGACTATCATGTATACACAAAGTCTGGCCAGGTGTAATCTCAGCTTGTGGGCAGTGCAGGGGGAGGGGGGGAGAGAAGGTTGGAAATAGACTCTGGTGCTCTAATACTTGAGCCACGCCTCTAGTACAGCTTTTTATTTGTGAGTTATCTGGAGGTGATAGTCTTGCAGACTTTCCTGCCCGGGCTAGCCTCAAACCTGGATCCTCTGAATCTCAGCCTCCGCTGAGCAGCTAGGATGACAGGCAGGAGTGGTCCACCTCCCAGTTCTGTAGCTTCATTTTGTCTTATTTATTTGTGTTTCAGGACTGGGGATGGATGGAGCCCAGGACATCATCATCCTGGTTGCACAAGCACTGAAGTATTTATTTTCCAGTCAGTTGTGGGGCCTGAACTCTGGGCCTGGGCGCTGTCCCTCAGCTCTTCAGCTCAAGGCTAGCGCTCTACCACTTGAGCCACAGCGCCACTCCGGCT
>NW_012270819.1:0-947 GCF_000151885.1 Dipodomys ordii
CTTATGTGGTGCTGAGGAATCGAACCCAGGGTCTCATGCATGCAAGGCAAGCACTCTACCACTGAGCCACCTTCCCAGCCCAGGAAAGTCCATGAGATTCTTATCCCCAATAAACCACCAAAAAACTGGAAGTGGCACTGTGGCTCAAGTGGTAGAGCGCTCACCTTGAGCAGAAGGGCTGAGAGACAGCGCTCAGGACCAGAGTTCAAGCCTCATGACTGACAAAAAAACACAACAAAAATGCCATGGTGCCACCTGTCCAGGGTCACACCCTGGAGGATGAGAAAATGGAGGCTCTAAGCCCTTCCCCAGCTGCCTGCGTCCACAGCTACCTGCCCATTCTCCTCCCACTTGTCAGAGAACAGAATGTGCCAGAACAAGGGTCACACTGCACTGTCGTCTGGGAGCCAGACCTCCTGGCCTGGGATGAACATACGGCATAAAGGGCCCAACAAATGGTGGTTCAGTCCTTGGCTGAGGCTCCAACCATACCTCGGAGGTAGTCAGCATTCTCCTGGGGGGGGGTGCCCACCCCTGGGGCCGGGACCTGGGGACAACTTCAGGTCCAGGCCCAGGCTTGCATGTGCTGAGTGGATACCCTCAGGTCTGAGCCTGCTGAGTGGAAGGGCATGACAGGCAGGGACAGCAACAGAATCGAGCCGACGGTGCCCCCACAGCGGGAAATGGAGCCAGGGATGCCAAGCCCTCCTCCATGGGGCACACTGGGACTGGACAGGTGGGGACCCTGTCGCTGACCATGGAGAGACCCAAGCTCAGATGTAGACTCAGCCAGCGGGACCTGAGATGTCACGGCTACCTTAAACATGCAGGAAGGATGCAGCAGGACGTCCCCCACCCACCCAGGAAGGACACAGCAGGACACCCACCACCCACCCAGGAAGGACACAGCAGGACACCCACCACCCACCCAGGAAGGACACAGCAGG
>NW_012270819.1:8109-8523 GCF_000151885.1 Dipodomys ordii
GTGTGTGTGACGGGTGTGTGACGGGTGTGCGACGGGTGTGCGACGGGTGTGTGACGGGTGTGTGCCGTGTGTGTGACGGGTGTGTGCCGTGTGTGTGACGGGTGTGCGGCGTGTGTGGTGTGTGTGACGGGTGTGTGACGGGTGTGTGCCGTGTGTGACGGGTGTGTGACGGGTGTGCGGCGTGTGTGGTGTGTGTGACGGGTGTGTGACGGGTGTGCGGTGTGTGTGACGGGTGTGTGCCGGGTGTGTGCCGGGTGTGTGCCGGGTGTGCGGCGTGTGTGGTGTGTGTGACGGGTGTGTGACGGGTGTGTGCCGTGTGTGTGACGGGTGTGTGACGGGTGTGCGGCATGTGTGGTGTGTGACGGGTGTGTGACGGGTGTGTGACGGGTGTGTGACGGGTGTGTGACGGGTGTG
>NW_012270820.1:0-110 GCF_000151885.1 Dipodomys ordii
GGCCTGCAACCACACAGGCACACAGGGCCCACCCTGCGGCCTGCAACCACACAGGCACACAGGGCCCACCCTGCGGCCTGCAACCACACAGGCACACAGGGCCCACCCTG
>NW_012270820.1:185-4474 GCF_000151885.1 Dipodomys ordii
GGCCTGCAACCACACAGGCACACAGGGCCCACCCTGCGGCCTGCAACCACACAGGCACACAGGGCCCACCCTGGAGGGAGGGGCTGCGCAGCCTGGAGGGAGGGGCTGCGCAGGGCGGCAGAGACTGTGGACTGGAGGCTGTGGATACTTGCTGCATTCGCTAGTGTTCTGATTTCATTGTTTTGTCCAGATGGGGACCATTTTGGACACCTCACTCTCTTTTAATCGTTGGGGAGCTTACAAATGTGGAAGTCCAGACCCCTGTAACACCCTAGAGTCCTTAATTGGAAAAGTGAGAAAAGCTTTTCCAATCAAACCTCAGAGTTCATGCTGCTTAAGGGGAAAAAATTAATTAAATTAAAAGCCTTGCCTTGCACACAGTCCCCAGGGCCCAGGCTGGGCGGCACTGGCAGGACCGCTCGGCTCCCCTGTGGCTGGAGCTGGGGGTGTAGGGCACGGCTGAGGCAGGCGGAGCACATGCTCAGGAAGAGGAAGGGCTGGGTTTCCCTGACGTCCACAGATTGTGGAGAAAACACACTTGGCTCTCCCGGGGGCAGGCTTGCACCAGGCCAGACAGAACTAAGAACAGCAGCCAAAGTCCAACTTGCCAAGATGAGAGAGTCTCCTTCAGGGAATTACCATCCACATGTCAAGTATGACAAAGGGAATTTTTTTTCAGCTTCACTAAGGTATAATTGCCAATAAATTACTCTGTGTGTGTGTGTGTATGAGAGAGAGACAGAGGCAGAGACAGACAGAGAGACAGACAGAGAGAAAGACAGACAGAGAGAGAGAAAGAGAAAGGTAAAAGTTGATGTTTTACTACTGGTAAACACTTTGAATTAGCTATGCTAATGAACACGGCTACCTCTCCCGTAGTCATCTTTTTTCTTGTAGTAAGCATACTTAAAGTATACAAGTATTCAATATAGGATTGTAAACTCTGTAAGCAAAATTGTACATCAAACCTCCCCAAAGTTATTTTTTGGGGGGTCTGGTTGTGGGGCCTGAACTCTGGGCCTGGGCGCTGTCCCTCAGCTCAAAGCTAGCGCTCTACCACTTGAGCCACAGCACCACTTCCAGCTTTTTTCTTTTTGCTTATGTAGTGCTGAGAAATCGAACCCAGGGCCTCAAGCATGCAAGGCAAGCGCTCTACCACTGAGCCACCTTCCCAGGCCCTCCCCAAAGTTATTTATATTGTGAAACTCAAATTTGGTACCTTTTACTAATGTCTCCTCATTTATTTACCCTCCAGTCTCTGCATCCACATTCTACTTAGTGTCTCTGTAACTTTGACTATGATAGAATCTAGGTACTAGTGAAATCCTGCCTTTGCCTAGATAATTCCATTAACCTAATGTCCTCCAAGCTCACCCACTCGGTCACAAATGTCCAAATTGCCTTTTAAGTCTGACACACATAACGTTCAAGATGATAATCCCATTTCCTTTAGCTCTACACCCAGCAGGGGGAATGATAGATTGTATAATGGTTCTGTTTTTCATTTTTTGAGGAAACTCATAGTTTTCAGCAATGGCAGCAACAATTGACATCCCCACCAATAATACACAAAAGTGTAGAAAGGGCCAGAACTGGGACAGCTGCTCTGAGAACAAGAGCAAGCTTTGTTTTCAAGTTTTGCCAATCATAGTTGGTCCTTGCACATGTGCATGAGTGCATTGCACAAGTGTACACCTGTGTGCACTGGAGTGTCTTCTGTGTGTGCAGGTGTGCACCAAACATACTAACCCAGTGCTCTGTCACTGAGCCTTACATTTATGCTTAATTTTTAAATGATCAAAAGTATTCTTAAATAGAATAAAAGTTTAAATACTGACCTGTACAGTAAGTGGAAATCAGGAAGTAAATATGCATATACTAACAGATCTTACTTATATCTAAAAGTAGAGGCTGGGTGCTGGTGGCTCTTAGCTATAATCCTATCTATTCAAGAGACCAAGAGCTGAGGATCTTGATTAGAAGCCAGCCCAGGATGGAAAGTCTGTGGGATTCTTATGTCCAATTAACTACCAAAAAGCTGGAAATCAAGTAGTAGAATGCTAGGCTTGAGCAAGAAAAGAAAGAAAGAAAGAAAGAAAGAAAGAAAGAAAGAAAGAAAGAAAGAAAATGAAAGAAAGAAAGGGGGGAAAAGCTATGCAACTGTATCCTCAGGACCACACAATGAATGAAAATAAATAAATAATAATGAATGAGAATAAATAAATAATAATAATAAAAGTTTAGAAAGGAGAATTACTAGGAGAATGACGAGGCCCAAAGGCTGGGAACCTTGGAGTTGAAGTCGGAGCCATGGAGGGCACAGCAGTAAGGCTGAGTGGCTCTCAAAGCTCCTCTGGGGAGCTCCCCTGGGATTCAGTCTGAGCTTTGGGTGTATTATAAGCTCCCCAGAAAATTCTGAATGTTTAAAGAAGTTTGGGGACTACCTTGGGAGCCCCTTAATACTCGGTGTGGGCTGAGGAACAGCAGCATTGGCTTTGCCATGTTCATCTATAGAAGTATGAGGTGTCATCACATAACGCTACACTTGCTGAACCTCAGTTTACTTGTGACTTGGATCCCAGGAGAACTGTATGCTGCTTAACTGCAGAAGACGGGCCACCATGTACACCCAGAAAAGAGCTCAAGGCCCCAAAATACCAGGAAAGCATGTCTTCGCATGGAACTCTAGGTGCCTATGGTGAAATTAAAATATGTATGTCAGACATTCTGTTCAAATCCAAGCTCTACGACTTTCATTTGACCTCTGGGTCCCTTGCCGAGCCAAGGAGACCAGCTCTGTTCTGCTTTGTCCCAGGCTTTCCTGGTTTTATTGCTTATGAGAAGTAAACAGACTATTCTGTTTCCCCTCCATTAAGTCAAGTGCAAGCTGCGGTACTAGCAATGTCTCACTATTTCTTAGACTGTAGTCATATAGAAAAATCACGTGGTGGTCTTGAGCAGGAACCGTAAGCGTCCACCCCACACCCGGTGACTGATTGCTCTGGTGTGGGGTGAACCTGAGGCCTGCAGTGGTCACAAGTTCCCAGGTGCTGCTGCTATTGCTACTCCTAGGACTGAGGTCCACCCCTTGAGAACCACTACCACACCCCTACCACCAAGGTACATGAGCTCAGGTTTTGCACCATGCCTGGCAAAACCACAAATTACATGACAGCTGTCCCTTGGGATAGTAGGGAAATGGTTCCAGGAGTAGAAAAATCCATGGATGCTCAAGTTTCTTATAGAAAGGGTGTTGTATTTGCTGAGAACCCACAGGCATTCTCCATACACAATTCAGTACAGATCTGAGCCTAAGGAAATTGCCAAAACATGTTTTCCCTTCCCTCAGTTCTAGAACAGCACAAACACTGCATTCTAAGGAACCTTCTTTTTAGGGTGATGGCTCTATTTGAGCTCTTCTATGCCCCAGTCCTGGGTGAGCCTGGCAGATACAGGGCCTTCTGTGAAGAGACAGACCATCCACAGCAGAGAAACCTGCTGTTTACAAACAAAGCGTCCTGTTTAGAACTATGTTTATGATTTTTTTTGTTTTTACTCCTCATCGATAAACAAGACTATCTTTTTTTCTGTGGAGCAGATAGCTGGGTCAGGCTGGCTCCTGGATGAAGGGCCCACAATGACCATGATTCTCTTCTGTGTTAAAACCCTTAGCCAGGCACTAGTTGCCAGTGTGGCCTGCTGGCTCAAATCCATTTCTTCCCTGCAAGACCATTTGCTTTTCCTCCCATCAAATTCTGTTGCCAGGGAGACCATCCCACCAGCAGGATGGAGGCTGAACCAACAGCTGCCTGCACCTGTGTGAGTTAGGCATCTTGGCCCAGGCAGACGGAGTTTCCTACATCATCACTTGTCTGATTATACCATAGACATTTTTGGCTAGAAGCATATTTCCTTGAAGAGTTAGTCAAAGGCTGGGCACAATGGCTCCTATCTGTAATCCCTACTTGGGAGGCCCAGGTAGGGAGATTGCAAACTGTGTCCAGCCAAGCAAGAAAGCACAAGACCCTACCAAAAAAATAATAATAACTATCTTAGGGTTCATTTCCCTAACATCACCTTATCTGACCTTTTCTGCTTGACTCAGACATATGCTAGATATTGCAAATAAGGGAAACCATGGGACCTGTGTTTCTTTGGGCCTGGCTTACTTCACTTCATATAATTTTTTCCAAGCCTTTCCATTTCCTAACAAATGGGGCAATGTCATTCTTTCTGATGGAGGCATAGAATTCCATATGTTTTTTTTTTCTTTCATGAGATTGTTTCTA
>NW_012270821.1:0-278 GCF_000151885.1 Dipodomys ordii
CCTGCCTGCCACTGGCACACAAGCCGTGTTGGGTGTCCTTCCCCCAGAGCCCTCCCCCGGGGGGGGTACACATGGTGATGGCCACCCCCAGCTCCGCCTGCAGCCACCTCTCCTCGATTCAGAGATAAACTCACTCGTGTGGCTGGCTGCTTCTCCCTCAGAAGTACGGGGCGGGGGGAGGGAAGGGGGCTGCACTCTCGTGGGCCTCTGGACCTCCAAGGTCAGCATCCCCGAGGCCCCGGCAGTCGGCACCCAGGAGCTGCGTGGTGGGGTCCTGC
>NW_012270821.1:7083-8332 GCF_000151885.1 Dipodomys ordii
TGTACCCCTCCCCAGGATGCGCCCTCCCCGGGGTGTACCCCTCCCCAGGATGCGCCCTCCCCGGGGTGTACCCCTCCCCAGGATGTATCCCTCCCTGGGGTGTACCCCTCCCCAGGATGCACCCTTCCCGGGGTGTACGCCTCCCCCAGGATGCACCCTCCCCGGGGTGTACCCCTCTCCAGGATGCACCCCTCCCCGGGGTGTACCCCTCCCCCAGGATGCACCCCTCCCCGGGGTGTACCCCTCCCCAGGCCGCACCACCCCGGGGTGTACCCCTCCCCAGATGCACCCTCCCCAGGGTGTACCCCTCCCCCAGGATGCACCCTCCCCGGGGTGTACCCCTCCCCAGGATGCACCCTCCCCGGGGTGTACCCCTCCCCAGGCCACACCACCCCGGGGTGTACCCCTCCCCAGGCCGCACCACCCCATACCCTATCCTCTCATGCTCATCCTCAGTATGCACCTTGTCTTCTACCACCGAACCCCCAAACACAGAGACCCATTCTCTGTACATACATCCCCCCTGCGATCTGCTTCCCTGGGTACCTGAGTGAGGGCACGCCTCCCCCACACACACACCCAGGTCCCTCTCCATCCTTCCGGATCCCTCGTGACCTGACGGCACTTTGAGAGTTTCCATCCTTGGCAGGGTCCCAGGATGCAGTGGGGACGCAGCCCAGCAGGGACAGCACAAGGACACACAGCAGCCACAGGACAGTGTGCCTCGGGGCCCAGGGATGGCTGTAAGATGTGGGGGAGGAGGGGGGGCAGAGAGGCAGGAGGGAGGGGCTTCCACTGCCGGGGTCCAGGGCCTTGAGAAGAACAGGTGGAGCAGACAGGTAAGGAGTGTGGGATGGAGGGGGGGATTCAGGAGGACAGAGAACAAGGGGAGCACCACGGGTGAGGAGCATGGGAAACAGCGAGGAAGGCAGGGCTTAAGCAGCCCAAGCAGGGTGGAGTTGGGCAGAAGAGGGGACTGGGGAGCCAGGGTGACCACAAGGCAGGGACGGTGACCATGCACAGAGCAGAGTCCAGGCCGGCTGCCACACAGATGAGCTGCCCTGCAGTTTGTGGCTGGGAAAGGCCAATGCAATGCAAGCAGGGCAGGGCCTGGTGAGGTGTGGGTATGTGAAGGGAAGGAAGGAGGGAAGGAGGGAAGGAAGGAGGGAAGGATGGAAGGAAGGAAGGAGGGAAGGAAGGAGGGAAGGAGGGAAGGAAGGAAGGGAGGGAGGAAGGAAGGAAGGAAGGA
>NW_012270822.1:0-1115 GCF_000151885.1 Dipodomys ordii
GAAGGAAGGAAGGAAGGAAGGAAGGAAGGAAGGAAGGAAGGAAGGAAGGAAGGAAGGAAGGAAGGAAAGTGGCTGGATTCAGGAGCACGTTTAGCAAAACCCTGAGGAACAATTTTCTTGCCGCCACACAATTGTTACTTCCTTGTAATTTCCTTCTTCACCATGGACATTCCGTCAGACAAAGGGAAGGAAAACGTTTACATAATGAATGCTTGGTTAATATGTGCATAGCTCTCCCCACTTTCCAGAAGCAAATCATTTCTCTCTCATTTTAGGCCTATTTTCAAACAAGATTTAACTGTTTCTGTGAGAAGTGTTTATTACTGTGTATATTTATTGATGTGAGCACGCTGATGTGAGCAAGGGTTTTCTCCAAGGCTTACTGTTTCTTTCTAAATATCCCAATTGGTAGTTGGTACTGTTTTGGCTTTTTAAGGAAGCAAACCACAGGGAAAGAAAAAGGAAAGGCAATCATATTTCTGCTGTAAGTTAACAGCAATCAATTCTAAGACTTTATGGACTATCTTTTTACAGTCATTTATGGAATGAATATTATATCTACAGTTATGCACAGAAATAATAATGAGCTTCTGGCTTTATTGTAAAGAGCTGAAGTTAAAAATTCTAGGTTTTAATTCTTGACTACTCCAATCCACATAGCAGGGGCACCTTGACACTGTGGCTACTTTGAGACTATCTCCATGCCTATGTCACAGTATCCCTTTGATTGCTAGGCTGTTTCTTCCAGCAAATGGAGTCAATTATTACATGAGCTAATGATGGTCTAAACCAGTTGATGCCATTCTAATAATGCTTAAATGTCTCTTAAGAGTAGTTTGGAGCTGAGTACCAGTGGCTCACATCTGTAATCCTAGCTACTCAAGAGGCGGAGATCTGAGGATCACAGTCTTAAGTCAGGCTAGGCAGGATAGTCCAGGAGATCCTTATTTCTAATTAACCACCAAATAGTGGGGCTCTAGTGGTAGAGTGCCAGTCTTGTATAAAAAAGCTAAGGGACAGCACCCAAAAGTCTTGAGCTCAAGCTCTAATATTGGCACACACACACACACACACACACACACACACACACACACACACACACACACACACACACA
>NW_012270822.1:6005-8377 GCF_000151885.1 Dipodomys ordii
TTTTTTCTTTTTGCTTATGTGGTGCTGAGGAATCGAACCCAGGACCTCAGGCATGCAAGGCAAGCGCTCTACCACTGAGCCACCTTCCCAGCCCTCTCCTTTTTTCATTCTTTGGTTGCATGCCCACAAACTGGCCTTCTCAATAGCTTGGCTTTCACTTGTGTGGAAGATGAAGAAGAGCGCTATGCAAACAGCTTCTGGGAGGAATGGTTACAATCAGCCTTCCCCAGAGAAGAGCAGCCACAGAGCAGAGAGCAAGGCAATACATATTTCTAGCAAATAGCTAACTACCAGCTCTTGCGTGTGTCCCAGCAAGCCCCATTCTAAACCCAAACAAATGTCACGAGGGACAGTTGAAGGCAGGCTCCTGTGCTAGGCGCCATTCCAGGTGATTTTATGCTTGTTTATTTATTGTCTTAATGTTCTAATACACCAAGAGGATAGGTCTTATTTTCATCACTCCCATTTTGCACACTCAGGCAGAGAAAAGTTCGATTATCTTGGTCAACATCATCCTATGGCACATACAAGTCTGGAACCCAAAGCCCTGCGCTCCAGGGTCAATTGTCAGAAATTCTTTATTATTATTGTGAAAATACCGTATAGAGGGATTACAATTACATGGGCAAGATAATGAGTACATTTCTTATCAAGCATTGTTGCCTCCTCCTTTGTTTCCCCTTCCCATCCCTTCCCATCTCCCAATTGTCACAATTATAAGAACAAAATTTTCATTATGCTTACACTTGACTTTCCTAAGGCATGAGATCTAGAGATCTAGATTTTCTCAAGGTTCTCAGGTAGTATATAGCAGGGCCAAGAAGTTTACCCAGAAACCAGCCCAAAAGCCATGCAATATGCCTTGACTCATTTTACACTAGGCGATGATCCCTCTAGCCTGCTCTAAAGGGGGAAGTGATACGCACGGCCTGGGGCAGGGAGTAGGGGAGGGGCTCCCGGACAGCTCTGTGCTGATGGAACAATGATGGAGTCTATGTAGCTTTCCAGAACACAGGAGCAAACCAAATCACTGGGTAGGACAAAGAAATTCAAAGGAAGCCTGGGAGATGCTGAAAGTGAAAGGAGGAAGATAAATGACCAGGGAAACTGTGGTTCAAATGTCCAGGTAAGGGGCTGGGAAGGTGGCTCAGGGGTAGAGCACTTGCCTTGCATGTCTGAGGCCCTGGGTTCGATTCCTCAGCACCACATAAGCAAAAAGAAAAAGCCGGGAGTGGCGCTGTGGCTCAAGTAGTAGAGCGCTAGCCTTGAGCTGAAGAGCTGAGGGACAGTGCCCAGGCCCAGAGTTCAGGCCCCACAACCGGACCCAAAACAAAACAAAACAAAAAAACAACAACAAAAAACAAATGTCCAGGTGAGCTTCAAGCTCTTGCGTATAGATGGTTAGCCTTAGGTGTGTTGGGTCCTGCTGTTGATGTAGATGACCAAACATCACCACACCAGACAGGTCCTTTCTCCACAAGGGTGACACACATGTAAGGATTGTAAGACAAGGCCCTTGGGGCTCTGCTCATAATAAAAACATTGTATGGGCCTTTTACACATGACTCAGTGTGCACTGTGTGTCTGATCCAAAGAAAGATTGGCTTTACCTACAAGCACTAACGTGTTGGCCAAGTTGAAAGGAGTGTACAATTACACAAGAAATAAAAATACCTGGGGAGCAAGTACTTATCACCGTGTATGGGACATGTTGAATCCCTAGAGGCGAAGTGCCAGGTGACTTCTTTGCCAATTGAGAATGGCTGTGGTTGGACTGGGTGTTTCGTTTTGTTTTTACCCCAGTTTTTTGGCACAGAGTCTCAAACACCAAGTGGGGCCTCTGAACCTTTCCTGACACTGTTCTAATGTCATTCTGTTTTCTTGTGTTTGAGGAGGACTGGATAGGAACGACGGGAAAAGGGAGAGAACAACTAAAAAATGTTTCAGGCAAAACATTTATCCACTAAACTTGCAAGAAATAGCATGAAATATTTTAAACTAAGTGCTTAGACATAGGTTTGGATCTTAGCTTCATCATGCCTTAGCTGTGGGAGCTTTGAGAAATTACTCTGTCTCTGTACTTCAATTTTTTTCATCTACAATGTAGGCACAATAATAATAACAATCTCAGAGAGTTAGTATGAGAACATGTAAGAAAACACACGTAGTAACTGACACCCTGCTGTACAGAATCTTTAGGGGCTGGGAAGGTGGCTCAATGGTAGAGCACTTGCTTTGCATGCTCGAAGCCCTGGGTTCGATTCCTCAGCACCACATAAGCAAAAAGCCGGAAGTGGCACTGTGGCTCAAGTGGTAGAGCACTAGCCTTGAGCTGAAGAGCTGAGGGACAGCGCCCAGGCCCAGAGTTCAGG
>NW_012270823.1:0-2094 GCF_000151885.1 Dipodomys ordii
CCTGAACTCTGGGCCTGGGCGCTGTCCCTCAGCTCTTCAGCTCAAGGCTAGCGCTCTACCACTTGAGCCACAGCGCCACTTCCGGCTTTTTTCTTTTGGCTCATGTGGTGCTGAGGAATCAAACCCAGGGTCTCATGCATGCAAGGCAAGCGCTCTACCTCTGAGCCACCTTCCCAGCCCCAGTATATCAGTCTTATACCTCCTTCGTAATTTTTTTTTTTAGATCTGAGGCTGGACTCAATGCTGGTCTCTGATGCTTTTGCTCATTGGCTAGAGCTCTACCAACTGAGCTACATCTCCAACTCCCCCTTTATTAATTTTATTCATTTTGATGCTATTGGGAATAGAACTGTTTTCATTTCTGTATTTGATGTCAACAGTGTATACACATGTAACTCAACTGATCTGAAACTATGTGTCAAACTTAAGCTCCTCCTACCTCAGCCTCCCAAGTTCTGAGATTATCACAAACACAATCACACTCAGCCTTCAGCTGACTTTTGTATGTTGATCTTCTATTTGCAGTTTTTTACATTTATTAGTTCTAGTGTGTTTGTATATAATCCTTCATATTTTCTACACATAAAATCATGTCATCTGTGAATAAAGTTTTAGTTCTTCCTTTATGACTTTAAATTTTTAGCTTTATCAGACTAATTAGAATTTTGTTGTTGTTGTTCGTTGTGGGGCTTGAACTCAGGGCCTGGATGCTGTCCCTGAGCTCTCTCGCTCAAGGCTAGCGCTCTACCACTTTAAGCCACAGCTCCACTTACAGTTTTTGAGTGGTTAATTGGAGATTAGTAGCCAGACGCCGGTGGCTCACGCCTGTAATCCTAGTTACTCAGGAGGCTGAGATCTGAGGATCTCGGTTCAAAGCCAGCCTGGGCAGGAAAAGTCTGTGAGACTCTTATCTCCAATAAACCACTAGAAAACCAGAAGCGGTGCGGTGGCTCAAGCGGTAAAGCACTCTCCTTGAGCTGAAGAGCTGAGAGACAGTACCCAAGCCCAAAGTTCAAGCCCCATGACCAAAAAAAAAAAAAAAAAAAAAATTGGATATGAGTATTTCAGGGACTTTTCTGCCCAGGCTTCGAAACTGCAATCCTCTGGTCTGAGCCACCAGAGCCCAGCCTAATTACAATTTTTAATGCAATACAGAACAGCAAAAGCAGGTATCTTTTTCTGTTCCTGATATTAGTAGGAGAGTATTCAGCATTTTGCCATTAAGTATAATTATAGATTGAGATGGAGGTCCTAAGAACTTTTTGCCCAAGCTAGCCCAAAGCAGGGATCCTCCTAATCTCTAGTTCCCAAGTATTCAGGTTTATAGGGATGATCAACTATGCCCAGCTTAGTTCTTATTCTTCATTTTATTAGTCATAGTGTATTAACATTGATTTTCAGCTATTGAGCCAACCTTGCATTCCTGGGAGAGATACTATTTTATTCTTATATATTTGGTACTATTTATTTCTGTGTGCACACATCTTATTTGTGACAGTAAATGAACAATAAAGAGTATAATTTTTAAATAATCATTTTTAAAGATTGTAATTTTTAATTTTGTTTTACATATTTAAGCACTCTTTTGGCAACTAAAAACTCACATATAGAGCCTAGTTAGAATATTTAAATAGAATCAGGCATAGTTGCCTACCTTTAATTCTAGCTACTTGAGACCACAGGTGGAAAGATCATGAGTTCAAGGCTAACTTGGGCTACATGGTAAGATCCTGTCTCAAAAACAAAACAAAACAAAACAACAATCCATTGAAAATATAGAAAGGCTGTTAGCTGGATGCTGGTAGCTCATGGCTATAATCCTAGCTGAGGAGACTGAGATCTGAGGACAGCAGTTTGAAGCCAGCCCAGGCAGGAAAGTCCATGATACCTCATCTCCAGTTAAGCACCAAAAAAGCTGGAAGTGAAGCTAAAATGGTTCAAGTAGTAGAGTACCAGCCTTGAGCAAAAAAGGTCAGAGATAGTGCCCAGACCCTGAGTTTAAGCCCCAGGACCAGCATGTATGAGTATGAGCATGTGTATATACACACATTCTCTCTCTCTCTCTCTCTCTCTCTCTCTCTCTCTCTCTCTCTC
>NW_012270823.1:4664-5884 GCF_000151885.1 Dipodomys ordii
TGTGTGTGTGTGTGTGTGTGTGCTGTTGAGCATTGTTTTGGGGATTTTTGTTTTCTTTTGAGACAGGACCTCACTGGGTAGCTCAGGGCTGGAACTTCCTATGCAATCCAGGCAGACCTGCCTCAGCCTCCTGAGAGCCGGCATAACAGGCGTTCATCACTTTACAACATGCTTTCTTTGTATGCATTTTTTAATAGACAAAACTATTTATATAGTCCATAATTAGCAAGAGCTTTATTACAATACTAGTGACTCACAGCTTTATCTTTTAAGAGCCTTTCCTGAAAACAGCTCTTACACTCATCCCTGCAAGGATCCATTCTCTGGCACAATAGCAAGAAACCATTCTGGCAGGCACTCTGCAGGGAGGCAGGTTCATTGTCTGGTCCCAGCTTTCACCTGGCAGAAACTGGAGCCACTGCTGAGAAAGCCGCTAGACTCATTAGCATGTCTTTATTCTACGGAAAGGAGACCGGGATCTGCTCCAATTCTGACACCTCACTCCATGATCACCAAATTCCCAACAAATCGCCTAAGCCAGAGAGTCCGTAGTGGTCGCACGGGTCCCCAGAAATCGTGAGCACAGTAAGGACCAAAAAAGAAAGAAAGATAAAGAGAGAGAGAGAGAGAGAGAGAGAAGAGGGCAGATAGCTGGGTCACCAGCCAGCAGCCCGCTCTGGCCTGGTACTCACTCCATCGGACTACCTTGGGATTCTTTCTCCTGTGCTGTCAAAATCCTCCCGCACCTCCGAGGCCCAGGCCAAAGCCACAAAGGAGGCCCGAGGCGGTTACCTCTGTGGGTGAAGGTCCGCATCTGAAAACAAACCGCCCTGCCATGCATTTCCAGCGCGGCTGCCGGCCGCAGCTCGCTCCCCGCGCCCGGGAGCCGGCCCTGCGGTGCCTGGCGCAGAAGGGGATGCCAGGGACGCTCCGCTCCGCACGCAGACCCCGCACACTGCCGTCCGCACGCGCGTGTTTTTGTTTTGTTGTGTTTCCCTTCTGACAGCGCTAACCTCCCCGCACCCCCACCCCCGCCGGGGGGGAGACCCGGAGGGGAGCATCGGGGGTCCACACCGGCCGCCTGTCACCGGTGCGCGGCCCTCGGCGTGGCCGGGGCGTGCGGGGCACGGCTCGGTCCCCGGTCCGGACCGGTGCTCGTCCCCGACTGTCTCAGGGCAGATTACCGGGGGCCGCTGCGGCCTCCGCGGGGGCTGACCTCC
>NW_012270824.1:0-795 GCF_000151885.1 Dipodomys ordii
CCAGCGCCCAGGCCCAGAGTTCAGGCCCCATGACCAGACCCCCCAAAAAAAAAAAAGTTGCCATTCAACAAAGCAGTTTATGAATATAGCGTATCTTTTCTTTCTTGTTTTTTTAGATCTGTGACCAGGACTTGGACTAGGTACTTGATGCTCTTGCTCCTTGGCTAGTGCTCTACCAACTGATCCATGCCTTCAGCCCCTACAATGCATCTTGATCAATGTCACCTCTTTAAACCTTCTCACTCATCCTTCCCAACCTGCCCCTTCCCTTACTTTTCTCCATTTTGTAGAATATAAAAATTCTTAACTGCATTCTCCTCCCTTCTCTTCATTCATCTACTCTCCTCTCCTTGATCCCCACCTAACCCATTTCTTAATAGATATTGAATAATAATAAAAATAGACCTGAGCAAAGGCTTACATACACTCTTTCTTTAATGTAAAGCACTCTTCATGTGAAATCTCTTCCAAGAGCTCCATTTAGATGAATGTTTTATTGGAAATAAACTACTCTTTCAGGAAATGAAGGCAGGGCTGATTGGAAGGGAGCATTTACTTCAATTTGCTGAGCATTTTATTCTAAGTGGGAAAATATTTTATCTGCTTGACAATATCCCCAAACCTACTCCATTAGCTGTCACGATACATGTGACTGGAAAACAAAAACAAAAACAAAAAAGTATTCTCAGAACAAGTCAAATGGGGCAGAAGACTGTTTCTTCAGAATTCACCTGGACAGAGACAAGTGCTGCTGAGCCACAAGTAAAAATAAAAACTGTAAGATAATAATAATAA
>NW_012270824.1:13730-16638 GCF_000151885.1 Dipodomys ordii
AAAAAAAAAAAAAAGAAATTCACCAGAAAACCAGAAGGCATGTGTGTTACAAGTATGATAGTAAAAGCTACATTGTCATGACGCTGACAAAAATTGAGAAAATCTTCGAATGTGAAATGTATATGGGATGTGTGTGTGTGTGTGTGTGTGTGTGTGTGTGTGTGTAGGGGTGAGTGGAAGGAAGAATTAAATTAGTTTGAGAAATCAGACATCTCAGTAAAAAAAAAATTCCAGAAAGCAAACACAGAAGAGACAGCCTCTTGAAGGCATTTCAGAAGAATAACACTGGACTTATCCCTCCTGCCACAGCAACTATACATCTGGACAAAATCTATGAGCCAATTGTTTTCAGGCACTGGATACAGGCCGTGCAAGGCTGTGATCCTCGAACAAAGGGGAAAAAATAACCCACAAATTACATGAAAGCTGAACAAATCTGTCACCTGTAGCCCTACAAGAAATCCTGTAAGGAAGTGGCACTGTAGCTCACGTGGTAGAGAGCTCGCCTTGAGCTGAAGAGCTGAGGGACAGTGCCCAGGCCCAGAGTTCAAGTCCCATGACCAACAAAAACAAACAAACAACAACAACAAAAAAAGAAATCCTGTAAAAGGTTTCAGAGGCTGAAGAGAAATGATTTTTTTTAAATCATTTAGGTACCTGTAATACTAGTTACTCAGGAGGCTGAGACATGAAGATCACTGATTGAAGCTTTGGCAGAAAAGCCCATGAGACTCTTATCTCTAATGAACTTGCAAAAAGTCAGAAGTAGAACTGTAGCTCAACTGCTAGAGCACTAGCCTGACTACAAAAGCTCAGGGTCCAGGCCCTGAATTCAAGCCCCAGGATCCACAAAAAAAAAAAAGAAAGAAAGAAAAACAAGTCATTTAGATCTGAAGCTGGGTATGGCGGTTCATGTCTGCAATTCTAGCACTAGGGAAGCTGAGACAGGAGGACCACGAGTTCAAGGCCAGCCTGAGCTACCTAGTCTCAAAAACAAATACAAGCCACGTGCCGATGGCTCATGCCTGTAATCCTAGCTACTCCCCAGGCTGAACTCAGGATCATGGTTCAAAGCCAGCCCTGGCAGGAAAAACCGTGAGACTCCTATCTCCAAAAAACCACTCAGAAAACCAGAAGTGGTACAGTGGCTCAGGTGGTAGAGCACTAGCCTTGCGCTGAAAAGCTGATGGACAGCATTCAGGCCCAGAGTTCAAGCCCCATGACCAACAAAAAAACAAACAAACAAAAAAACAAAAACAACTACAACAGATCTACAAAAGGAATGAGAAACCAGAATTAATAAATACAGAGGAAAAGATTTTTAAAATTATCTTTGTATTTGTTCCTTTTCCTAATTTCTTTAAAAGGCAACTATCTGGGACAAAAATAATTTTATACATAAACTCTGGGGGCGGGGAGTGGGTGGGTATAGTGGTCCATGCTTGTAATCCCAGCTACTAGGGAGGCTGAGGCAGGATTCTAAATTAGAGGCTAACATGGACAACCTAGGGAGATCTTATCTCAAAAAATTTTTTAAAAAGATGTATAGATAAAATCAATAGAAAGTACAAAGGGAAATGTCAAAGAAGGCTTGATTCCCTCCCCAAAAGGGAGAGAAGATGGACCAAAGGAAAATCAATGACAAAAGGGAGCAAAACAAGGATGGAACAAACAGAAATGCAACACAGTACCTTAACACAAATTATAAATAATACCTAAATGTTAATGAATAAATCCTATGAAAATGAGCTAAATGCTGGGAATGTGGCTTCGTGGTAGAGTGCTTGCCTAGCACACATGAAGCCCTGGGTTCAATTCCTCAGTACCGCATAGCAGAAAAAGCTAGAAGTGGTGCTGTGGCTTAAGTGGTAGAGTGCTAGCCTTGAGCAAAAGTAGCTCAGGAACAGTGCCCAGGCCCCAAGTTCAAGTGCCAGGACTGACAAAAAAGAAAAAAAAAAGAAAAGAAAGAAAATATGAACTAAGCTGAAAAAAAAATCACAGATTATCAGACTGCATATAAAAGCAAGACTCGATATGTTACTTGCAAAAGATACATTTTAAATATAAACAGGGAGAAGAATGTTGAAATAGATTGCAACTATGAAAATAGAACAATGAAACCAGTTGAAATTGTTCTGGGAAGCAGGGAAGGGAGAGTGATAGAATGAGATTGACTGGAATACATTGTAAACATATGAACATGGGTGAAATGACAGCCTCCCTAAAGAACTGATGCAAGATATAGATATACACACATATACATGCATCTGTATATCATATAATATATATGATATATTATGTACATGGTATCTGATATATATGATGGTGGGAAGATATATATATATATATATATATATATATAATATAAAACAAATAGTATACATAAGAAAGTTGAAGTGTTCAAACCCCAGTACTGCCAGAAGAAATGGGAGGAGGGAGGGAGAGAGGAGGGAAGGAAGGAAGAAAGGAAGGAAGGAAGGAAGAAAGGGAGGGAGGGAGGGAGGGAGGGAGGGAGCAAGGGAGCAAGGGAGCTAGGGAGCAAGCCAGAAAGCAAGCACACTAGAGTGGCTAAATTCATATCAAAAGTGGCTTAAGTGGTCAAATAAATGGCCAGCAAGCACTAGGCCCTGACTTCAAACCCTAGCAACACCAAACAAATAAAACCCATAGATTTTAAGAGAAGAAGAATTCCGGGATAAAGAGGGACACATAAAAATATCAGTTTATGGGGCTGGGAAGGTGGCTTAGTGGTAGAGCACATGCCTTGCATGCATGAGGCCCTGGGTTCGATTCCTCAGTACCACATAAGCAAAAAAAAAGAAAAAAGCTGGAAGTGGTGCTGTGGCTCAAGTGGTAGAGCGCTAGCCTTGAGCTGAAGAGCTGAGGGACAGCGCCCAGGCCCAGAGTT
>NW_012270825.1:0-330 GCF_000151885.1 Dipodomys ordii
CTAGCATGCATGAAACCCTGGGTTCGATTCCTCGGTACCACATAAACAGAAAAAGCCAGAAATGGTGCTGTGGCTCAAGTGGTAGAGTACTAGCCTTGAGAAAAAGAAGCTCAAGGACAATGCCAGGCCCTGAGTTCAAGCCCCAGGACTGGCAAAAAGAAAAGAAAATGCTATTACAAACATAAAAAGAGTAGAATATTCTAAAACATGAAATAAGAAAATTCATCAATTAAGATAAAGATCTTGAAAAATAAAAAATATAATCTGAAAAAAACTCAATAGAAGGATTGGTAAATCAGAAATTGGGTTAAATATATTTAAAAACTTATC
>NW_012270825.1:380-2620 GCF_000151885.1 Dipodomys ordii
TAAAGATCTTGAAAAATAAAAAATATAATCTGAAAAAAACTCAATAGAAGGATTGGTAAATCAGAAATTGGGTTAAATATATTTAAAAACTTATCAAACAGAAAATGTGAAAGAAAAGGTAAAAGCTACTAAGGATCAACCCAGAACTCCAGTCCAATTGTATTTCTAGAAACCGGGAGCAGAAACGTATGGTAGGGGGAAGAGCTCCCCAAAATACAAACCAAGAAAGTTTCCTGCTGCTGAAGAACAGTTGACTTTATCCAAGATCCCAGAGTAATGAGTGGAAATGGTCTCACCAAGGTGCGTGAATACTCATCATGGATGTTCAACAGACTGAGGATTTATAAATGATTAAGGATTTCAGAGATACAAGTGAGTAAAGGAACACGTTATCTACAAGAGTTAAGAAGCAGGTGTGGTAGGCACACCTGTAATCCTAGGACTCAGGAGGCTGAGGCAGGAAGATTGTCAGTTTGAGGCCAGCCTGAACCACACAGTGAGAGATATTGTCAAAGAAGGGAGGGGAGTGAGGGGAAGGGGAAGAGAGAAAAAGTCAAGTAGGGGTCTCAGTACTTCTCCCAGATAAGGTGGATGCTAGAAGTACTCCTAACAGGAGTATTCCTTATCAGAAGAAGCCCTAAGTATTAGGGTGCTGGGCCTCCTTTCAGAAAAGTTCTTATTTTGTTGCTCAATTCCAAATACATGCACAACTTTTGTTTACATAAGGGTGCTCAAACCAGGCACCACTAGCTACTCAGGAGGCCAAGATCTGAGAATCAAGAAGCCAGCTGACAAATCCACAGACTCTTATCTCCAATTGACCAGTAAAAAGCCAAAGTTGGAGATATGCTCAAATGGCAGAGCAGTAGCCTTGAGTGAAAAAGCCAAGAAAGAGGAAGAGGCTCAACAGGAGCACCAACTTATTTATCTTTATATATCCTTCTCATCATTGTGTCTAAAGTCCTATAAAGAATACACAAAGTTCCTTTAAATAAACCACACTCATTCTCTGCCTCTCATTCTCTGTGTTGTCATTTCCCTCTATCCCTTTTTCTGGCCCTTCTTTCTCTGTTCACTTAGTTCTTTTGGAAATACCAATTGAGAATCTCAGCAGGGCTATGGGGTATCAGATGGTCAAAGACCAGCCCTGTTCCCAGTAGCTCAGCAATAAAAAGGGGGACAGGGCAAAGACATGGCCTCTGGGGAGTTGGTGGTCTTCCTCTCCCAATTTACAGCACAGAGCCTATCTGAACATGTCTGATAGTTTAATGCTCCTTTGTTTTTTTTCTGGTCCATTGTGGGGCTTGAATTCAGGGCCTGGGTGCTCTCCCTGAGCTCTTTTGCTCAAGGCTAATGGTCTACCACTTTCAACTGCAGCCCTATTTCTGGTTTTTGAGTAGTTGATTAAGATAAGAGTCTCACAGGGACTTTTCTTCCCCTGCTGGTTTTGAACCATGATCCTCAGATCTCATCCTCCTGAGCAACTAGGATTACAGGCATAAGCCTGGCTAATGCTCCTATTCTTAATAGGAGTTGACAATGGATTTGATTTTATGGCTTTAGTGTAAACATTTAGCTAGTTTTTATCTATCTAGTTTTTATCTTTTCCATAAAGCAAGAAGCTCTGAAAGGAATGGTATTTTCTGCTCTATATGATGTAGGTAGAATCCATCATACACCCTCCAACTAGGGCACCCTCTTTTTCTTGTGAGTTGCTCTTTAAAAGGGGATGCCACCACATGCAGGTTAGGCCTTATCAGTAACTACTTCTCTCTCCTTAGAGCTTTGACAATATCCTCTGACCTATGGATAATAGTGGACAATGAAACTCTAGATGCTGGGGCTGGGAAGGTGGCTCAGTGGTAGAGCCCTTGCCTTGCATGCATGAGGCCCTGGGTTTGATTCCTCAGCACCACATAAGTGAAAAGAAAAAAGCTGGTAGTGGTGCTGTGGCTCAAGTGGTAGAGCGCTAGCGTTGAGCTGAAGAGCTGAGGGACAGAGCCCAGGCCCAGAGTTCAGGCCCCACAACCGGACCACCAACTCCCCGCCCCCCGCCAAAAAAAAATATGTGTTCGTGGTCAGATATATAAATTCTACATCCCACTCCTGTCACTCACTAGCTAAGGGTATGCCATGTGACTTCTCTGTGCTCTTCATCTGTTTACTAGAAGTAATCACTGTGCATGGGCACATGCACACACACACACACACACACACACACACACACACACACAGTGAGT
>NW_012270826.1:0-4156 GCF_000151885.1 Dipodomys ordii
TCTTCCTTCCTTCCTTCCTTCCTTCCTTCCTTCCTTCCTTCCTTCCTTCCTTCCTTCTTTCCTTCCCTTCCTTTTTTGCAAGGACTAGGACTTGAATTTAAGCCTTACATTTGCTAGGCAGGTACCACTCCTCCAGCCCTTTTTAGTGGGTTTGAGATTTTTGATCTTGTTCTTACTTCCTGCCCAGGTATAAGTCATAGCAGGAATTTATTTTAGAGTCTGACAAACCTCCTATTTTCAACTATCTTATTTTACCAGCTAAAAGTCCTAAGATGAATTGATCCAATGAGAATCCTCTTTCACCTTTTACAGAGATACTGTGAAGATTTACTGTAATAGAAATGCATTGCATTTCTATTTGCTTAGTAAAAATGATTGGCACTTTATTATAAAGATCTCCTTACAACTCATATAATTTATAAGAAAAACATAATACATCTTAATTTATTACCTAATAAATGTAATACATGTTAATTTTTTATTTTATATCCATTTCTAAAAACATGACTATTGTTGTTACAAAGAAGACAAATGACAGCATTTTAAATTATGTACCTATTAAAGGATAGAAAACATACCAAATGTACAAAACTAATTGATTGAAAGGAGGTGTGAGCTAAAACTTCTTAAGTCACAAAAACAAACATAAAAAGAAAAGTTGAGATGCTAGATTTCTTTTTTTCTTTTTTTTGGGGGGGTGGGGTCCGGTCTTGGGGCCTGAACTCTGGGCCTGGACACTGTCCCTCAGCTCTTCAGTTCAAGGCTAACGTTCTACCACTTGAGCCACAGCGCCACTTCCGGCTTTTTTCTTTTTGCTTATGTGGTGCTGAGGAATCGAACCCAGGGCCTCATGTATGCAAGGCAAGCGCTCTACCACTGAGCCACCTTCCCAGCCCCGATAGATTTCTTTAAAGTTGTAAATTATATATACCAACAAAAACATTTTTAAATATTCTTAAAACATTATGAAAAAATGAGAGGAATTATTTGCAAACTAAGTTGGACAAACCAATAATATAGAAGGTATAGAAATACATTAACAAAAAGTGAAAACCAAAGAAATTAAACTTAATAAAAATGAAGAGAAAATTTGAATTCACACTTAGTAAAAAGAAATACATTACCAGTTGTTGGGTACATCAAAACCAATATGATGACACTTGACACCTTAATGATGAGCAAATGTGAGTATAACACACAGACTTAGAACACCAACTTTTGGGGAATATATGTAAGATTTTCTTTCAAAAGGTTTATGTGTTAAACTGCAATATTTCAATCCATTTTTGAATTAACATTTGTGTATATGATGAAGTATGATGTAAAGTCAATTATTATGAATATCAAGCCATTCTCACATAGGTTTATAGAAACATCTTTCCGATTTAACAAATTCAAATGACTGTGTATATGTATGTGTAATCAATTTTTGTCTGCTATACAGATCCTGGTATTAGTACCATAACCTCTTGATGATATTATCTTTTGATAAGTTACTAACACATGTAAAACCTTGACACTATTATTTTATTTCCAGATTGCTTTGAAGATTCTGAACCATTTGCATTTTACATAGATTTAAACCATTTTTTCTATTTCTAATTGATGGAAAAAATTTGCAGAAACAACTTGAATTTCAGTGCATGCTTTTTATTTATCTCTTAATAAGGTTTTTCTGATTTCTCCTTTATTTGATTAATATGACACATATAAACTTATTATCCAATGTCAAAGCACGTTAGCATAGATATGATAAACAGTATCTTTTATATCAATTGCCATGAATGTATTAATATTTTAAAATTATATCTATGTTTATTCTCATAAAGCATTCTATGTTTTACCTTTTAAAATATATTTAGTTTTGGAATAATTGAAGCAAATAGAGTAGAGAGTTCTCAACTTCCCACATGCCATCATCCTACATTAACAGGGTAATTTTTCAAAGCAAAGAAACCAGTACTAGTATTTTACTATTAAATGTGTTCTAGACTTCCTTTTAATTCTATTAATATTCCATATCTAGTCTGAGTTCTGATGCAGAAAGCCTCATCAGTTTTAATTGTCATACTCCTTTAATTCTTTCAAGCCTGTAAAAATGTCTCAGATTTTGTTCTTGATTTTTAGTGCCTTGATGCATTTAAAGAATACAGGTCAGTTATTTAGTAGGATATCCCTGAACTGGAGTTTGCCTGATGCTTCTTGTGTGTTCAGATTGGGGCTATGGGATTGATAGAATATCACAGAGCGGTGTCATTCTTTCAGACCTTTTCAAAAGGCATCATGATATCAGCATTATTGATCACGGGAGTAGGTGTTACCTGGGATGAGAAAACCTTCAAAGTTGACCTAGGACAGGAAGGTGGTAAAATAAACAAGTGACTCTTGAGTTGATGTTTAGCAAGTGAGACAAACTACAAGTTATTAATTCAAATTAATTATAGGGACAATAATTTGAATGGGATGTGAGGGTGGAACTACTCTCAGACCTAACAGAATAAGACAGAACCAAATCGAAGAAAGTACCTACTCTTGTTTTCAGCAAAACAAGCTATTTGTTTGGATAAGCCAGGAAAATAAAAGGCCTATTGCGGGGAGCCGGGGCAAACGCCATTACAAGATGGTGCCCACTTCCTTGCAGCTTTGAGGTAAACAACTCCATATTAGGCAGTGCTTGGCGGGACTGTGGGTCCCGGGCTTTGCACATGCACGAGCCACGTAGAGTCCCCAGCCAATCCCGTGGCACCTGGTGACGGTGAAAGGCAGACGACCAATGATAGAACGACCCGTGTTCCTATTCCATATATAAGCGGCCACATTTCCGTACACGGGGTCTCTCGCTCAAGCTCTCCTATCAACTCAAAAGATCTCCAATAAAGTGTGATCTGAGAAGACTCCTGGTGTGGTGGTCGTTCTTCCTCGCTGGCCGAGAAGGCGTTTGCCGCAAGTGGTGCCGAAACCCGGGAACCACGCGAGAGGCCGAACAGGAGCCAGAACTCAACACATGGAGAGGAGACGTCGGATCAAGAAACGCCACATTGGGTCCTGAGTCGGCTGACACGACTTGTCAAAGAAGACCAAGAAAAGAAGAAAAATGACTGCGAAATCTCTGATAATGATGATACTACTGATGGTCAAGATCTGCCCCAGCCAGGAGGAACACAGATGGGGGATCCTGTCGGTGTTCCCGAGACCGATGCCAGTCAAACATGATGCCAGACTTTTCCCACGATTATTTGTTCAACGCGAGTGGACCCCGGATTGGTGGAGGGACTCCAGTCTTGGATCTCCTCCGCTGTCTCCTGGTTTAAGGAATGGGTGGGGGTTGGAATGTTTTTGGCCTGCTGCCTGGGGGGATGCGTAGTCTGCCTATGGTTGGTCTGTCGCCTTCGAGCCCAAACCAGAAGGGACAAGGTTGTTATCTCACAAGCATTAGCCGCCTTGGAAAGTGGATCCTCACCCCAGATTTGGCTGTCAGCCCTAAAAGGGCAATTAAGCCCTGCCATCCTGCATAGCCTTAGCACCCCGAGGGATCAGGGGATCCCATTGCACCAGGACAGGTATGCAGCTTACAATACGGGACAGGGTGCTAGGCGTATGCACTGCACTTGGGGAAGACCTCCATCTCCTCAAGAAGAGCAAGTCTGTTTGCATGTGGGTTGATGCCGTGCTTTCCCCACCCCTGGAAAAAAGGCATCGGACTGGCGGGCCATCCTCTGGGGAGAGGTAACCTGGAACGAAGGCTTTGCATTGTCCTCTTCTATCAGGGAACAGACCTCTACTCTTACCTGTTGCCAAAAACAAAAAGGGGGAACTGCGGGGAGCCGGGGCGAACGCCATTACAAGATGGCGCCCACTTCCTTGCAGCTTTGAGGTAAACATATTAGGCAGTGCTTGGCGGGACTGTGGGTCCCGGGCTTTGCACATGCGCGAGCCACGTAGAGTCCCCAGCCAATCCCGTGGCACCTGGTGACGGTGAAAGGCAGACGACCAATGATAGAACGACCCGTGTTCCTATTCCATATATAAGCGGCCACGTTTCTGTACACGGGGTCTCTCGTTCAAGCTCTCCTATCAACTCAAAAGATCTCCAATAAAGTGTGATCTGAGAAGACTCCTGGTGTGGTGGTCGTTCTTCCTCGCTGGCCGAGAAGGC
>NW_012270827.1:0-1307 GCF_000151885.1 Dipodomys ordii
AAATGCCTAAAAGTGGGATTGCTGGGTCATAGGGGAGCTCTATGTGGAGTCTTTTGAGGAACCTCCATACTGCTTTCCAAAGTGGTTGTACAAGTTTACACTCCCACCAACAATGCAGTAGTGTTCCCTTTTGGCCACATTCCCTCCAGCATCTGTTGTTATTAGATTTCTTGATTATAGCCATTCTAACTGGGGTGAGGTGAAATCTCAATGTTATTTTGATTTGTATTTCTTTATGGCCAATAGACACATGAAGAAGTCCCAGTGTTTTTTGATTAGCATTTCCTTTATGGTCAGAGATGTTGAGTATTTCTTCATATGTCTGCTTCCCTTTTTAAGTCTGAGAAGTCTCTAGTTATTTTTCCCATTTATAAATGGGTTGTTGATTCTGTGAAGGTTTAGTTTATTAAGCTCTCTGTATAGTTTAGATATTAGGTCTATGTCTGATGTATAGCTGGCAAAGATCTCCCATTCTGTAAGCAGTGTTAAGTGAAAACAGAGAGACTAGAATTAATCTATAAATATATAAATATGCTCGTTAGAGTGGTATCCAAATGTACACAACTGTGTTAAACAAAATATTGTGGATTCAGGGAAGAACTCAAACAATATAATTCCTTAGAAAGGCTAACTTGCAGTCTAACAAAATAAACACCAGGGATAGGCTACTCAAAAGTGAGGGAGCAAGGGAAGGAGGGTAGTAGAGCAATAAAGAGAGGAAAGGGGGGAATGCAGACATAAAATTGAAAACATATTTTACACAATTAAGAAAATTGAGGGAATACATGGGGTTGGGAGGGATGGGGAGAATGATGAAGGGGGAGACATTGATCAAGATGCATTGTATTCAAATGCTACTTTGCTGAGCGGCAACTTTTGTTGTATAATTACAAAAAGATTGAAATAAAATGAAACAAAATGCAATGCTCTGGTTTTCCTGGATTTTTTCTATGAATTGAATATCTGACATTGATTTGTATTTTATCTTAGAATCATTCTTGGTGAATTGTTGGTAGATGCCACAGATGTTTGAATTTTAAGCAAGAGAATAGAATGGAGTCAGAGGACTAAGGAACCTAGTGGACCATTGTCTCCATTAAGTATAGATGAGTGGAGTCTACTGTCCAGTATATAACGTAATTTCCTTCCTACTAGAACCTAAAGGTGGCCCTGTTGCATCTCTGCATTTGGCTTTCCATCTGTCTGCCTATCTGTCTGTCTATCTGTCTGTCTGTCTGTCTATCTATCTATCTATCTATCTATCTATCTATCTATCTATCTATCTATCTATCTATCTATCTATCTAT
>NW_012270827.1:4097-5723 GCF_000151885.1 Dipodomys ordii
TGAGGGGAATTAGAGACTGTTAGTATTCCCCCCTCCCTCCAGGAGCTTTACTGAAAGGATAGGAAATGGGGCTTTAGGCTGGAGAGTATGTTAGTCAGCTTTCACTTGCTGTGACACATCCCTAATATAGTCATTTTAGGAAGAGGGCAAATTTATTTTGACTCACACTTTAATTCCATGGTTGATTGGCCTGGTTACTTTTGGGTCGGTAGTAAGGCAGAACTTCATGGTGGAAAGTGTATGGTGGAGCACAGCTGCCTATCTCATGGCGGCTGAGAAACCAGCCAACAGAAGAGGAGCTGAAGTTCCTTTCAAGGGCATGTTCCTACTGAGCTAACTTCCTCCCACTGGCTTTCTTTCTTAAAGGTTGTACTGCCTTGGGGCCTTTGAGGGGGATTTACGAACCAGGTGGTTTGGATCTTAAGTCCGTGGTTGCTCATGCTTATAGTGGTAGCTATTAAGGAGGCTATGGTTCAAGTGGTAGAGCACTAGCCTTGAGCTGAAGAGCTGAGGGACAGTGCCCAGGCCGAGTTCAGGCCCCACGACCAGACCCCCCCCAAAAAAAGAGAAATCAAGGTCCAGACCTATTCACAGAGTTTCACCTTATCTTCTAGTAGTCTCCTTGTTTGAGGTCTTACATGTTAATCCTTAATCCATTTTGAGCTGATTTTTGTATATGGTATAAGGTAAGAAGTTTATTCTTTGGCATGTAAATATCCTGTTTTCCCCAAACTGCTCACCAGTGAGACTTTCCTTTCCCCACTGTGTATCCTTTCCTCATTCTGTGTCCTTTGTTGAAAATCAGTTGACTGTAAATATGTGAACTTATTCTTGGGCTCCTGTTCTGTTAGGTGTCTTTTTATTTCTATCCTCTCCATCTCTCTCTGGAGGCTGTAGACAGAGTGGCCATTTGACAATGTCTAAAGACACTTGGTTGTCACAGCTGTGTGGAGAGGGAAGGGGAGTATCTACTGGGTATGCTGCTGCTGGATATTCTACAGTGCATAGGATAATCCTCACAACAAAAATTACCGAGTTCCTGGGCTGGGAAGGTGGCTTAGTGGTAGAGTGCTTGCCTGGCATGCATGAAGCCCTGGGTTAGATTCCTCAGTACCCCATAAACAGACAAAACCAGAAGTGTTGCTGTGGCTCAAGTGGTATTGAGCTAACCTTGAACAAAAGAAGCTCAAGGACAGTGCCCAGGTCCTGAGTTCAAGCCATAGAACTGGCAAAAAATAAAAATAAATGACCAAGTTCTGGATGCAGATAGATATGATCTAAGGATTTGCTAGAATCTGAATAGCAAGACATTATAAATGCTCCTGAAAACCCTGAGGTCCACAAGGAGACTTTGGTTTCTGTTTCTTTAGGTGCAGCTCAGTGCCTTTCAACTTTTTGTGTGGAAGGAGCAATGGTGTAACTATGTATATAAAACCATGTCTTGGGGCTGGGAAGGTGGCTCAGTGGTAGAGCACTTGCCTTGCATGCATGAGACCCTGGGTTCGATTCCTCAGCACCACATGAGCAAAAAAGAATAAAAGCCAGAAGTGGTGCTGTGGCTCAAGTGGTAGAGCGCTAGCCTTGAGCTGAAGAGCTGAGGGACAGCGCCCAGGCCCAGAGTTCAGG
>NW_012270828.1:0-334 GCF_000151885.1 Dipodomys ordii
GTAGGTATTGGACTAACAACACATCCACATCACCTGCTGATATCCTGATGAGACAGAAACAAGGAAGGCTGATCTACCAGAGTGTTGAAGATGGATAAATTAAGGATTGCCTGCCCTATTTGTATCTAAACAAATAATCAGAAACATCTAAGCATGTGCACTCCCCAGCCCTGTGCCACATCACAGATCCCTTAGTGTCGTTGATCTCAGCCCTTCCTTCAGGGAGCCCATACTTAGAATAGAGATACAAGCTCTATATTTATAAATTATATTTCCTTAGGTCCAGTAGGCTGAACATGAAAAACAATATTTATTTCTTGGGATTCATACTCAC
>NW_012270828.1:2009-3520 GCF_000151885.1 Dipodomys ordii
ACTACTCCTTTTCTTTATCGTGAAGCTACGTTTTCTTTCAAACTCAAAGTATATCTCCTATAAAAACATCTCAATGTTTTCAGTTCATGTAGGTGGTTGGAAAACTGGTTGTTTTATACCTAACTTGTAAGTAAGCAATAATAAACTATGTTGTATTAAATGGACATGAAATACAGGCACCATCTCTATGGGTTTTGTAGACAATTTAATCATCATGTTTCAAGACTTTGAGTTCATTTTGTTTCACTTTGCCCCAAGGTAGTGGGTTCCAAGCTCTGAGTTTCCTGAGCTTATCACACATTCTTTCTATTTTTTTTTTTTTTTTTTTGCCTGTCATGGGGCTTGAACTCAGGGCCAGGGCACTGTCTCTGAGCTTCTTTGGCTCAAGGCTAGCATGCTACCACTTGAACCCCAGCGCCCCTTCAGGCTTTTTTTCTGTGTATATGGTTCTGAGGAATCAAACCCAGGGCTTCATGCATGCTAGGCAAGCACTGTACCACTGAGCCACATTCCCAGCCCTACATTCAAGTTCTTGAGTCCTATTTCCAAATAGCCCCTGTTCCTATATATCTAAGTTGCAGCCTAGAAGTCAGGCTTTTTATTTAGTTACTACTACTATTATTTGGTGGTACAGTTTGAGCTCAGAGCCTTGCATAAACATGCTGTCTGCTTGTCAGCTTTACTAGCACATTATTTCACAACTTAAGTGTGCCTGGATCACACACCCCCCCCAAGCCCAGGAGTCAATGTTAGAAAATGGCGATTAAAGTCCTACCTCCACCTCAGCCCGTTCATGTACATTATTAATAAACTGTCACTCAGGTGAAGATTGAGCTGTTCCAGAGTGGGGAAACCCATCTCCAGGTAGTTACCTTTACTGGGAAAGTTAGATTGGTGAAAATTTGTGCTTATAGTAAACTGAAATGGATCTGGCCAGGGACTCCTTTAAGTAGATTCAGCTCTGCCCTCCAGTGTAAGTGGGTGATTATGCAAGAAAGCCCTTCTGCACTGGAATAAGGCTTCCAGGTTCCCCACAGCTCTTTTTCTTTTACAGATAAACAGTTTCTGCAATTACTCACAGGTCTTACACAAGGAATCTCTGCTCCCGATTACACCATCCACACTCCTTTCCCAGATCCCCACCTGCAACACCACTGCCAGTACCAGAGGCCTTCAATCAGCCTTGGGGCCACTTGGCTTGTGCAGCAATGCACCTTCCCCATGGGGATGGCTCTCAAATGATGGCACGCCAGATGACGCCCCAACATAAAATTGTCACCAGTCCCCATGAAATAAGAACAACCTGTTTATGCCATTATGTCATATAGAATTTTTTTTTTTTTTTGGTCCAGTCGTGGGGCCTGAACTCTGGGCCTGGGCGCTGTTCCTCAGCTCTTCAGCTCAAGGTTAGGGCTCCACTACTTGAGCCACAGCACCACTTCCAGCTTTTTTCTTTTTGCTTATATGGTGCTGAGGAATTGAACCCAGGGCCTCATGCATGCAAGGCAAGC
>NW_012270829.1:0-1296 GCF_000151885.1 Dipodomys ordii
CTTTTTTCTTTTTGCTTATGTGGTGCTGAGGAATGGAACCCAGGGCCTCATGCATGCAAGGCAAGCACTCTACCACTGAGCCACCTTCCCAGCCCGAGAAACTATATTTTTTGAAGGTACCTCTTGCTCTGATGTGAAGATGGAGTGTCAGAACCAGCTAAATGTGTGGAAATGTCACAAGGAAATCCTCTTGTGTTTAACTAGTATAAATTAATTAGATAGATAGATAGGTTAAAATGGCATTTTGTGTATGTGTGTCTGTGTACATGTGCATGTGCCGCTTCTGGAGCTTGAACTCAGGGCCTAGGTGCTGTCCCTTTACTTTTTTCGTTCTCTCACTTGAACCATGCCTCCACTTCTATCTTTCTGGTGGTTAACTAAAGATGAGTCTCAGACTTCTGCCTGGGCTGGCTTTGAACCACAATTCTTAGTTCTCAGTCTCCTGAGTAGCTGAGACTACAGACATGAACCACTGACACATGGTTCAAACTAGCATTTCTTATGCTTTATGGATTTTATCAAAGTATTTATTTATTTATCTATTTAATTTTTGGTCGGTCATGGGGCTTGAACTCTGGGCCTGGGTGCTGTCCCTGAGCTCTTCAGCTGAAAGCAAGCGCTCTATCACTTGAGCCACAGCTCCATTTCCAGTTTTCTGGGGTTAATTGTAGATGAGTCTCATGGACCTTCCTGCCTGGGCTGGCTTTGAACCATGATCCTTAGATCTTAGCTTCTTGAATAACTAGGAATACAGGTGTGAGCCACCTGTGCCAGGCTCAAAGTCTTTTGAAAGAAGAGCACAGGGTTGAATGAGAATTTCTAGTCCTGTTGGGGCAGGGCTGGCTGAATCTTGCACGAGGGAGCCACTGTTCCATGCTATCTCTTTGTGGAGCATGTAAGCAGAAGGGAGGCAGGTTACGACTGCTTGCACCCTCTCTCATCTTGCTTTGGAAGGAAAGTAGTATATTATAACTAGCATGAAATAGAAATAAAAAGGAAGAAAAGATGATTGCGTCCAAGATTTTGTCTCAGACTTGTTAATGAGCTGGATATGGGGGCCCATGCTTGTAATCCCAGTTACCTGGGAGACTGAAGCAGCCTGGGCAATTTGGAGAGACCTCATTTCAAAGTAAAAATAAACATACAGAAAATACTTGCCTAGTCTTCAGTGCAGGAAGGTAAAAACACAAACAAAGGGGCTGGGAAGGTGGCTCAGTGGTAGAGCGCTTGCCTTGCATGCATGAGGCCCTGGGTTCCATTCCTCAGCACCACATAAGCAGAAAAAGTCAGAAGTGG
>NW_012270829.1:2731-5640 GCF_000151885.1 Dipodomys ordii
GCGCCCAGGCCCAGAGTTCAAGCCCCACGACCGCCAAAAAAAAAAAAGAAAAAGAATGTTCTTAGTGGTGTGTGTGTGTGTGCGCACGCACACACGCATGCACACACGCGCACATGCTACTACTGGGGCTTGAACTCGGGCCTGGGCACTCAAAGCTGACGCTACAACCTGAGCTACAGCTCCACTTCAGATTTTTGGTGATTAACTGGAGATTTTTGGTGATCACACTGTGAATCTCACATTTCAGCCTTCTGAGTAGCTTAGAATATAGGCATGAGCCACTGGCACCTGGCTTTTGAAAACTCCACTTAATTAACGGTAAAGAAATGAATTCCTGTACAAGACACTATGTTGAAAACAAACTTTACAACTTTGGGGGCAAAGGAGGGAGGAAGTGGGAAGGTAGGGAGGGATGGGATAGTAGGGGAAATACAAAGGAGGGGGTAACAATGCTCAATGTACTCATTTCCTTCCTCATATAACTGTAACCCCTCTGTACAGTATCTTTACAATAAAAATACATATTAAAAAAGAGATGAATTACTAATTTTCCTAAAAGGACAACTAAGGTCACCATGATATCAGCCCCAACTGTCAGTGTTCAGGTTGAACATAGGTGTTCTTCTCGTTACTGTATCTTGCAGCCATTTGACCGGTCAATCAAGGGTGTGACACCCAATAGACATTACAGGACACACATAATATAAATGTTATCACAACCTGGCGTCATCCTGAAACAAACATTTGTACTTGAATATAGAGACTGCGCATGGATTTCAGGATTTGTACTCTGAGATAAACAGAAGTGAAACTGAAAGAACATACTCAGCCCCCAAGGTAAATTCCAAGAGGAAGGATGGCAAAGGTCACCAGGACCAGATGCTTGACTGCAATGTTTTTTCTCAGAGTTACAACCTGATATGTACAAGCTATGAGCATCAGATAGCTTTAAGGTGCGGTGACCTTCTTATACAGGGATCTCCAGCAGGTTTCCTATCATAGAGTGACTGAGGAAAACCACTTGCAGCCTCCTGTCCATGACTAGTGAGTCTGGAATATGTTGATTCTGTTCCCATTTCCCATTCTTGTCTCTTCCTCTTCCCCCTTTCCTTCTCTTCTCTACCCTCTCATCTCCTCCCCTCCCCTTCCTTTTTTCCTTCCTTCCTTCCTTCCTTCTTTCCTTCTTTGCTTCCTTTTTCCTTTCTTTCTTTCTTTTTCTTTCGTTCTTTCCCTTCTTTCTTTCCTTCCTTTCTTTCTCTTCCTTCCTCTCTTTTTCTTTCTTCTCTTTATTTTTCTTCTCTCCCTTTCAAGTTAAATGACATACATTTTATTTTATTTTTGTAATTTTATTGTTATTGTAAAGGTGATTACAGAGGGGTTACAGTTACATAAGGTAATAGTACGTTTCTTTTTGAACAGTGTCACCTTTTCCCTTGGTTTCTCCCAGTTTAACCCCTCATAACCCCCCCTTCAAATGCATAGTTTATTTTTAGCATAGTAGCTAGTGAGTGTCACTGCTGCATTTGTTTGCCTTTTGTCTCCCATCTCCATGCTCCCTCTTAACCTCCCCAAACAGATAAACTTACCCATAAGACAAAAGGTACAGAAAAAGAAAACAGCAACAAAGGAGAAAAAAATCAAAATAACAAAAAAACTCTTGCTCCCATTTCTTGGAGTTCATTTTGATAAACATCATTTTATATGATGTTAATAGCTATTGAGCCTCTGTGATCCTCTCCTAAGAATATCCTCCTTTGGTCTCACTGTGTGAATGTTTAGAGCCCCCTATCATTTATCATGTCCAAGTATTTTTTTTTGTCTTTTACTTTACAATGTGTTTACTTATAGATTTAGAGGCACATTCTAGTTACAACAAATGAGAAACAATACAACCTATGTTTCTTTGGGCCTGGCTCACTTCACTTAATATAATTTTTTTCCAAGTCTTTCCATTTCCTTATGAATGGTGAAATATCATTCTTTCTGATGGAAGCATAGAATTCCATTGTGTACACTACATTTTCTTGATCCAATCATCCACTGAGGGGCATCTGGGTTGGTTCCATATTTTGGCTATGGCAAACAATGCTGCAATAAACATGATTGTTCTCGTAGCTTTATTGTGGCCTTGTTTGTGATCTATTGGATAAATGCCCAGGAGTAGAATTGCTGAGTCATAGAGACTAAGCTCTATGTTTAGTGTTTTGAGGAACCTCCATACTGCTTTCCATGGCATATATTTTATGATAATAAATTTTAAAGCCAGGCACAAAGGACCAAGCTTTGTATAACTCCACATATGTGAAATGTCCAGAATAGTCAGATTTAAATTGGAGCAAAATAGATTAGTGGTTGTCTGGCGTAGAAGTAAGGAGACAAGGATGAAAGATAATTTCTGATAGATAAGTTTCTTTTTGGTGTGATGAAAATGGACAGTAATGACCATCATGTAATTCTGTGAACATGCCAGAAACCATTCAATTGTATACTTTAAATGTGTGCTTGTTTCAAGCGGAAGAGCCATCTGGGAGTGAAAACGCCCCATGAGAGTTTGAGGCTTTACAGGCAAACTCCAGAACCAGTGTGCCCCACCCCTCTCAAAAAGATTAAATGTGTGATTGTGTACTATGTGGGTTATATCTCAATAAAGTTTTTATCACAAACACCAATACATAAATAAAAAGGACACCTCATATATCACACTGCACCAGAATCAACTCCAAATGGATCAAAGACCTCGGAGTCAAAACAGACACTCTGAAAACATTACAGGATACAATAGGAGAAACCCTAGGTCTCCTTGGCACAGGCCGAAATTTTCTTAATAGAGACCCAGAAACACAACAAATCAAAGAAAGGTTGGACAAATGGGATTGCATGAAATTGCAGAGCTTCTGCATGGCAAAGGA
>NW_012270830.1:0-478 GCF_000151885.1 Dipodomys ordii
TTGGTTGTCTTTCTAGTTTGGCCAGCTGTGTCTTTAGCTGTGCAGAAACTTTTTATTTTAAGGTAGTTCCATTTGTCGAGTCTCTCTCCAATTTGTTGTGACCATGGGACTCTGCGCAGCAAAGTTCCTGCCTGTGCCTATCAGTTCAGGTGTTTCTCCTACTCTGTCCTGCAGTAGTTTCAGAGTTTCAGGTTTGAAATTAGGGTTTTTAATCCATTTTGTAGGTTATCTGAAGTGCTGCAGTAAGACTAGAATGGGTTCTTGGCAAGTACAGTGGGTGGCATAGTACAAAGCCATTGGTTTGGAGAGAGAGAGAGAGTGTGTGTGTGTACACATGCCTATGCTAGTCCTGGGACTTGAACTCACAGCTTGGGCACTTCCTCTGAGCTTTTCACTCAAAGCTAACCCTCTACCACTTGAGCCACAGCTCCACTTGCAGCTTTTTTGGTGGTTAATTGGAGATAAAAGTTTCACTGAC
>NW_012270830.1:2093-3256 GCF_000151885.1 Dipodomys ordii
CTGAGCGCTGTCCCTCAGCTCTTCAGCTCAAGGCTAGCGCTCTACCACTTGAGCCACAGCGCCACTTCCGGCTTTTTTCTTTTTGCTTATGTGGTGCAAACCCAGGGCCTTGAGTATGCAAGGCAGGCGCTCTACCACTGAGCCACCTTCCCAGCCCCCACAATATGTTTTTTAGGACATCTTCCTTACTCCAGAAAGAAACTCATGCTCATTAGCACCTATTCCCTTTTCCTTCTGCTTCCCAGTCCCTGGTAAATTTATATAGAATTATAAAAGATGTGATCTCTAGTTCTCTCTCTTTTTTTTCCTCCCTTCAATACTAGGATTTGACTTGGCTTCATGCCTACTAGACAGGCACTGTACCATTTGAGCCATGTGCCTAGCCAGCCCCTTTTGCTTTAGTTTATTTCTCAGGTAGGATCTAGCTTTTATCCATGGCTGGTCTCAGCCAAAATCTTCCTATGTCTGCTTCCAGTATAGCTGGGATTACAGGAGTGTACTACCATACCTGGTTAACTTTGGCTTCTTTCACTGGGTAGGTGTTCAGGGTTTATTCAGGCTATAGTATCCCACTGTATATGTATCTAATATTTTTGTTTAATTATTTACCAGTTAGTGAACATCCATATTATTTACACTATTTGACTACTCAGAAAAGCAGATGTTACTATAAGCATGTGTATATTTTGCCCATTTATAAATGCTGTAAATGTACAGTTTTCTACTTCCTTTGGAGAAATCCTTCTACAGATTGGTATTCTAGAGATCCTGTCAGGAGTGTTCTTATTTTTACACACATATGCGTATATGTGCACATACACACACATATTTACTTATTTATCCTTTACTGTAACTCTTGTAGCCAACTCCTCTAAAACCTATTCCTGCTTGTTCTTGTTTAGAATGTTTAAGTATAATCTTAGGAGAACCATTTTGATGAAAAATCACCTGTTGCTTCAGTCCAGTTTCTCACTTACCAACAGTCCTACATAGTTAAAGTTTCATTCTGGCCAACTTTGTAATCTTCCAATTATAAAGTTTTAGGGGTTTTTTTTGTTTTTTTTTTTTTTTTTTGGGTCCAGTTGTGGGGCCTGAACTCTGGGCCTAGGCGCTGTCCCTCAGCTCTTCAGCTCAAGGCTAGCGCTCTACCACTTGAGCCACAG
>NW_012270831.1:0-1481 GCF_000151885.1 Dipodomys ordii
TGGTTTTTTCTTTTTGCTTATGTGGTGCTGAGGAATCGAACCCAGGGCCTCGAGCATGCAAGGCAAGCGCTCTACCACTGAGCCACCTTCCCAGCCCAGTCGTCGTTAATTCTTAACTGAAGATCATGATTAGAAACAACATTTTATATTATACAAATGTCTTCACCACTGAGCAGTAAAAAAACTACTAGTAGTATAATTTAAAACAAGGTGGGTGACCTCCCTTATGACCCAGTCATACCAATTCTAGGCATCTATCCTGAACAATAGAAACCAGTATACAAGGACATATGCACCTCCATGTTTATTGCAGCACTGTTCACAATAGCCAGGATATGGAAACAACCCAGATGTCCCACCACAGATGAATGGATCCAAAAATTGTGGTATCTATACACAATGGAATATTATGTAGCCATTAGAAATGACAAAATAATGGCATTTGCAGGGAAATGGATGGAGCTAAAAGAAATCATGTTGAGTGAGGTAAGCCAAGTACAAAGAGACAAATGGCACATGGTCTCCCTGATAAGGGGATGTTACGTCCAAAATGTTAGGTGATATGACAAAATTAACAGGACTTAAGAAACAAAGGACTTCCACTCATCTGATCGAATCACTACTAAATAACCCCCATGCTGCTGATCACATGTATGGTATATATGTGCACACCGGAGGGAAACCAGGACGACGACACAGAACTAGAGGGAATCAGGGAAAAACATACAACAGCAGGGCCCATCAGCTGCACTGGACATTGGCCAAAATGAACTAAACAACTCAATGGCAGCAATGGGAGGGAGGGAACAAGTGGGAAAGAGGGAACAGCTGATGTTTTGCAAACCAAAAGAAATGTACATATCACCCAATGTGGAAGAAATAACTGTATTGTAAAGCTCATAGAACTCATAAGTGTTATAGACCATGATAGACAATTTGTCCTATGAAAGTTAGAATATGTTTGTGACTTTAACTAAGCTTTACTATCCCACAATACTGTGAAACTTGGGAAATTATGTAACGACTTAATCACAATAAAAATTTTGAAAAAAAATAAAAATAAAACAAGGGCTATATAACTCACTGACCCAGTGAAAAGGACAGAGCTGTGACCACCACCATACATAACAATATAATTTTCTACATTAGATTAAAAAGATGTGAATTCTTTTTCCTTCCTTTCTTCCTTCCTTCCCTCCTTTCTTTCTTTTTTTTGGCCAGTCTTGGGGCTTGAACTCAGGGACTGGACATTGTCCCTGAGCTTCTTCTGCTCAAGGCAAGCACTCTACCACTTGAGCCACAGCGCCACTTCCAGCTTTTTCTGTTTATGTGGTACTGAGGAATCAAACCTAGGGCTTCATGTATGCTAGGCAAGCACTCTACAACTAAGCCATATTCCCAGCCAAGGATGTGAATTCTGACAGTACAGAGACAAAATAAGTTTCAAAGGGGAACTCTTGTAATAAAGACAGGGTAACATA
>NW_012270831.1:3436-5735 GCF_000151885.1 Dipodomys ordii
AGAGAGAGAGAGAGAGAGAGAGAGAGAGAGAGAGCGCGCACATCTCAGACCTGGGCTTGAACTCTGGCTCGGGGGCTGTCCCTGAGCTTTTGTGCTTAAGTCTAGTACTCTACCACTTTAGCCACAGCTCCATCTTTGATTTTTTGCTGGTTAATTGGAGATGAGTCTCACAGACTTTTCTGTCTGGGCTGGCTCTGAACTGCGCTCTCAGATCTAAATCCCCTGAGTAGATGGGATTACAGATATGAGACACTGGCCATGCCAACACAATTTAAAAAAAAATATATATATATATAGAAAGAGAGAGAGATACTTATATTTTATATACAATTTATTAGTGTGTGGTTAAATCTGAAATACAAAAGAACAGAAGATATAAATTGTTAATTATATACAAAAATTAACTCCAAATGGATCAAAGATCTAAAACTGGCCCAGTGCCAATGGCTCATGCTTGTAATCCTAAGTATTCAGGAGGCTGAGATTTGAGAATTGTAGTTCAAAGCCAGCTCAAACAAGAAACTCTTTGAGACTTCTCTCCAATTAACCACCAAAAAATGGAGCTGTCAAGTGGCAGAGTGCAAGCCCTGAGCAAAAATGCTCAGGGAGAGTGCCCAGGCCCTGAGTTCAAGCCCTAGGACCAATAATAAAAACAAGAAATTCTGAAACCATAGAATTTCTAGGGAAGTCCTAGGGGCTTGAGTACATGGCTTGGGCACCATCCCTGAGCTTCTTTTGTTCAAGGCTAGCACTTTACCATTTGAGGCACAGTATGACTTCCAGCTTTTTCTGCTTATGTGGTACTGAGGAATTGAACCCAAGGCTTCATGCATGCTAGGCAAGCACTCTATCACTAAGCCACATTCCCAGCTGGGGGGAAAAAAAACAAAAACAACTTTTATGACTTTTAAGATGTATTACATAAGAACACACTATGAACTGTAAAAAGAAATAATAAAAGCCAGGCTCATGCCTGTAATCCTAACTAATCAGAAAGCTAAAATCTGAGGATCAAGATTAAAAAATCAATCTGGGTGCCGGTGGTTCATGCCTGTAATCCTAACTACTCAGGAGGCTGAGATCTAAGGAACTCGGTTCAAAGACAACCTTGAGAAAGTTAGTCTGTGAAACTCTTATCTCCATTTAACCACCAGAAAACCAGAAGTGGTGCTGTGACTCAAGTACTTGAGCTAGACTCAAGTAGTAGAGGGCTAGCCTTGAGCTGAAGAGTCAGAGTTCAAGCCCCACACCAATAACAACAAAAAGCACAGGGATAGTGCCCAGACCCCGAGTTCAAGCCCAGATCAAACACAAACACATGCGCACACACACATACACAAATTGAGAAACTGAATAACTATGTATCACCTCACAATTCCCCAGTAAGAATATACACAAAAACACACTAAACACTTCACCAATGAAAATGTATGAGTACTAAATGAGGAAAAGTGCAAATTAAATTAATACTACAATGAAGGCTAGATGCCATTGGCTCACAAGTGTAACCCTAGTTACTCAAAAGGTTTAAGGCCAACCTGAGCACAAAAGTCTGTAAGACTCTCTCCCTCACCTCTCCCACCCTGGTCCTGGGGCTTGAACTTTGTGCTCAAGGATAGCACTCTACTGCTCCAACCACAACTTCAGTTCTATCTTTTTCTGAGTAGTTTATTGGATATATGAGTCTCCTGGACTTTCTTGCCTGGACAAGCTTCAAACCATGATCCTCAGATCTCAGTCTCCTGAGTAGCTAGGATTACAGGGCATGAGCCACCAGTGCTTATTTTCCATAAGACTCTTATCTTCAACTAACTAGCAAAAGGTTGGAAGTGAAGATGTGGCTTAAGTGACAGAATGCTAGCCTTCAGCAAAAAATGCCAAGTGAGCATGAAGACCTAAGATCAAGCCTCAGTACCAGCACTAAATAACGCAAGCATAGGAATTACTACTACATTTCTAATAGAATGTCTAAAACAGAGATTGACAGTTTCAAGTGTTCAAAAGAAAAAAAGAGTAAATGGAACTATCAATTGTCTGGGCAGCAATGCAAAATGCAATACCACTTTAGAAGTTTGGCAATTTCCTATAAACTTATGAGCCAACAGTCCCACTTCTAGTCTCTTTATTCAAAAAGCAATCTCCAAGCCGGGCGCTGGTGGCTCATGCCTGTAATCCTAGCTACTCAGGAGGCTGAGATCTGAGGATCTCGGTTCAAAGCCAGCCCGGGCAGGAGAGACCGTGAGACTCCTATCTCCAATAAACCACCAGAAAACCGGAAGTGGCGCTGTAGCTCAAGTGG
>NW_012270832.1:0-1916 GCF_000151885.1 Dipodomys ordii
CCCACGACCGGACCCAAAAAAAAAAAAAGAAAGAAAGACATGACACATTAGGATCTTAAATGTAGTTTTCTTTCCGTGAAGTGTTCAAATCAAACTTGACTATCTTCAAAACCCAACTTGGCATGATTTTATAAAACTGAGTACCTACACCCCTGTAACTCATTGATTTACCTACAACCACATGAGAAATTCATCCTGATGTTAATCTAGAGTCAGGCTCTGAAGCTTCATGAAATATTATCATACTAATCATTGAGAATTATTTCAAATTAAAAATTCCAGCATGTGCAGTTCTTTGGAGTAAAACTGACTGAGATCTGTGAAACTTTGTTTTTTTATAAACCTTACAGAGGCCTGTCTGTGGCCTTTTAAAAGATATTCCGACACAGAGAATGTTGGTCAATGACAGAGTGGTTGCCTAGTTTGCATATGGCCTTGAGTACAATCCCCAGCAACAATAAAAAGTAAAAGAAAGAGAAGTAAGAATAAAAAAGAAAAGAAAGGGAAAAATTCATTATCGGGGAAAGAACAACCAAAAAAATATTTTAAAACATATACAAGTAAATTTGTGCTGAGTGATATAAGTGATAGAATCAAAGTGGTATAAAGGTACAATAAAAATGCAACAACTTCGGGTAATTTTAGTGTGTTTTTACAACATCACTTTGACATATGTATGCATATGTGGCAATCAAAGCAAAGGGTACATCTATATCCCCTGGAGATTCCTCATAGTAGCTTTTATTCATTCACTTCTCACCCTAGGCCTGTTCATCACCTTCTCACAGAAACCATTGATCTATATCATTTTATTGTTGACTACCTTGCGTTTATACTATTTTCTAGAAAGGAAATTACATCGCAAGTGGATAGTTTTATCTACTTCTTTCACTCAGTATATTGTTTTGCACATAATAGCATATTTCTTCTTATTGTTGAATAGTATGGCTGGTCTCAGAATTTCCAAGGACAAAATCATTGTTCCACTTAAAGGTTGACCAAGGATATTGCTGAAAGAAACCAAATGAAATACCCAGGACTAGACTAGCAAGTTAATACAACAAAATCAGGAAGACTAGCTTGACAAGCTGAACAAATATTTGGCTAGGAGAACCTCAAGAAATCCTAGTTTATTGCCACATTGCCTTTGACGTTGCTCAGATAACCATTAGATGAGATTAGTATGCACGATACTTAGCAACACATTCCTCTGACATTCAAAATCCAAGTTTTGCTCTATACTAATCCTATGTCCATGGAGAGATTAGAAAGTTTCCCAGTAGACTGTTCACCCATATGGGAAATAAAGGTGATATTTAGTACTTGCTATGGTTTAGACATGATTGAGTATATCCCCAGGGGTGTTCTTGTTCACTAATGTGAAAATATTAAGAGTTGTTGGAACCTGTCAAGAGGTGGAGCCTTGTGTGAGGTAATTAGGTCACCGGGTCTTTGGAAGGGATTAATGTAGGTCTTGTGGTAATGTAGGTCTCTTAACTACTGGCAGGTTGTTAAAAAGAACACGCCTGGCCTACATCACTCTCTGCCTCCCTGCCTCCCTGTGTGATCTTTCTTCCTCATGCTCCCAGCATGAGACAATCTACCACATTGTGGTATAAGCCAAGTATTGTGGGTAATACAGCACACAGATGTTCTCACCGAAGGACGAACCCAGGAGATGGCCTGATCTTCACTCTCAGCCTCCTGAGCTGAATAAAAGTCTTTTCTTTATGATGTACCCAATCTCAGATAGTTTAATATAGTAATGAAGAAAGGACGAACGTGGTACCTATGTTATAAGCTGTTGTGAGGACTAAGTGAGAAATATAGATTAAGTGCTTACAAATATAGCTGGCATATTACAAGCCATTAGTAAAGATTATATGTTTCACACACACACACACACACACACACAC
>NW_012270832.1:2736-3213 GCF_000151885.1 Dipodomys ordii
ATGGGGAAAAATGCTGATGATTTGTTGAGATTTGAATCTCATTGGAGATTCAGGGAGAAACCACTTTGAGTAACTGTATGACACTCATGTCGGGTTTCTGTCCTGTTTTCAAGTTATGATGTAGGTAGGAAAATATACAATAGAGCTGGCATATTACAAGCCATTAGTAAAGATTATATGTTTCACACACACACACACACACACACACACACACTTTGTATGTACCTAGGTTTTCGTTCTAGGATTCTTTTGGTGACTGGTTATTAAAAATTCTTCTTTTGATCTGTAAGTTTTCAAATATCTAATGATGGTCACATAAAAATGAGAATGTTTCTTACTAATGAATATTAACTGTATAAAATAATGGTTTTCAGGGGGCTGAGAAGGTGGCTCAGTGGTAGAGCACTTGCCTTGCATGCCTGAGGCCCTGGGTTCAATTCCTCAGCACCACATAAGCAAAAAGAAAAAAGCCGGAAG
>NW_012270833.1:0-711 GCF_000151885.1 Dipodomys ordii
ACATCACCATAGTTTCAAACCAGTTAAGTCAAACCCTTGATAAGTCCTTCAACATGATTAGAGCTATAATTCATCCAACTGTGAGTTGATGTTAGTTCCCCCCCCCTTCCACATTGTATACACACATGTACATACAGACATGCACACACTAACTAGCTTAGCAGCTCTTCAGCGGCATGAGAGCCAACCAAGTCCACTGCAGGGTTTAATTCCATCTTCTACCCTTTGTGGTCAAGGAAAGAAGTTAACATAAGAGGCCCAGATGGCACTAGCTGATGACTTAGAAGAAGAGAAAAAAGAGGGCTTTTGGCTGTCTTAGAATTTGACAGTGTTGATTTCATAAAGGAGAGAAGGGAAGTATATGGTTTCTCTAGAAGGTGATTTTGAGTGTGTGAGTGTATGAGTGTGTGTACACGTACACGCACATGTGCGTGTGCGGGTACCAGTACTGGGGCTTTAACTCAGTGCCTGCTGTGCTGTCCATTAGCTTTCTTGGTTAAGGTTGGAGCTCTACCACTAGAGCTACAGCACTACTTTTGGTTTTCTGGTGTTTAATTGGAGATAAGAGTTTCACAGGGGCTGGGAAGGTGGATCAGTGGTAAAATGCGTGCCTGGCATGCATGAGGCCCTGGGTTCGATTCCTCAGTACCACATAAGCAGAAAAAGCTGGAAGTGGTGCTGTGGCTCAAGTGGTAGAGTTCTCACCTTGAG
>NW_012270833.1:5636-10184 GCF_000151885.1 Dipodomys ordii
GTAAAAGCCAAAAAAATTACACTTGGGCTGGGCAGCAGTGCTTATATCTGTAATCCTAGCTACTTAGGAGGCTGAGATCTGAGGATCACAGCTGGAAGCCAAATCAGGCAGAAAAAACTTGGAAAAAATTATATTAAGCAAAGTAAGCCAGACCCAAAAATACCGTGTGCCTATATATCTATAAGTGAACACACTGAATGGTAAAATACAAAAGTTCCATTAGGACATGAAAAATTATACAGGTCTCTAGACATTCGCACAGTGAGAGTGAAGGAGGATCACAAAGGCTCAATAGTTATGGGCAGATGATCATATAAAATACTATTGATCAAAATGAACTCCAAGAAATGTAAACAAGAGGCTTTTTTCCTTTGTTGCTGTTTTTGTTTCCCATACCCTTTATCTTGTTAGTTTATCTGTCTTTGGGATGGTAAAGGGGGGACACAGAAAGAGTAGGACAAAGGGTAATGCAGCAGTGATACTCACTAGACACTAGTTTGAAAATGAACTGTATAACTTGTGGGTAGGGAGAGGAGGGGAAACTAGGGAAGAGTAAGGAGAAGGGGTGACACTGTACTCATGACCTGACTTATGTAACTGTAACCTTTTCTATGTACATCACCTTTACAGTAACAATAATATATACATGCATTAAAAAAGAAAATATCTAAGCTATCAACATTTACTTTTTATCTTTAAGTACTTGTACAAAAAGGTTTTAATTCAGTATGTCAATTTATGAGTACAATGCACCTTGGTCAATGTTGAGATGGAGTCCATCATTCTCCCCCATTTCTCCTGGTGCTCAAGTTACCTGATTCCATTTTCATATTTATACCTTGAAAATTTTTTTTTTGGGGGGGGTCTGGTCGTGGGGCCTGAACTCTGGACCTGGGCACTGTCCTTCAGCTCTTCAGCTCAAGGCTAGCGCTCTACCACTTGAGCCACAGCACCACTTCTATATATTTATCATCATGAATGAAAACCAGGTTTTGTAATAACTTGATACATTGTGATTTACTTAGCAAATGTAAGCATAAGCACACAGTAGACATTGTTCTGGATACTAAGAACATGCAGTAAACAAAAGACCAAAATCCTTGGTCACCCAAAGTTGATATTCTAGTTGAAGGAGACAGACAGCAAAGAATGATGAATCTGTCACAGGAATGGTATGTTCAATGGCAGGAAGTTCAGGGAAGACTAAAGCTATGTAGGGAATGGATGTGCATCTGTGCACATGACTGGATGGCACAAGGTTGCTAGAAGGACTCATGGGTAAGGTGACATTTGAACAGAGATCTGAATTGATGCAGTTGGGCCATGTGAAATCTGAAAAGAGACGGTTCCTTTCAGAGGATGCCAAATTCATTTTTATTTCCACTTGTGGACAGAAATATTGTATATACTCTTACCCATATCCAAGATGATTTTTCCAAGAACGGATTAGTGAATTTTCTTGATACGCAAAAAATTTTAAGGCATTTTATAGGAGTAGCCAAACAATATACAAACACCTTCCAGAAAGATAGCAATTTGTATTTCACAGTCATACCTAAAGGTGTTGTGAAAGCAGAAACTTTGAAAGAATTGAGGTTTTTGGACAAAACTTGATACGTTTAGTTTTGAGATAGTTGTTTAATTATGAATTTCTTATAGGTGGCCATTTGTATTTGTGTGTATATGTATATATGTATTGTATGCGTGTATATATGTGTATATGTGTATTGTATTTGTGTGTGTATGTATACATATATATTTATATGAAGAGGGAGTATGACCTGTTTTCGTCCATTGCTTTTTTTTAGGGAAATTGACTTGCTTATTGATTTATAAATATTCATTAGACAGTCTAAAGGATATTAAACTCCAGACTGTTTTCAACATTGCCAGTATTTCTTTCTCTTGGTTTGTCAATTTGGTGTGTTTTTGTCCTTGCCTTTTATGTATCATGCTTATTTATCATGCTTAGTGACATGTCTTTACAGTTATATGTAAAGTCAGGAGGGGACATTTGTTGAATGTGTTACATGTGGTCTCCAATTAACTAGCAAAAAGCTAAGCTGGAGGCATGATTCAAGTGGTAGAGTGCTAGCCAGAGTTGAGTGAGTGTGAGAGGCACTGCGTTCAAACCCCAGTATAGACAGATACCCAATATATATCCCTGAAGTAGTAAGTGTTAACAGTTACGGTTCTTCCAGTTATATAAATATAGCTGTTAATAAGCTGTGATCTGTGCAGCAGGTTCTCTTTCTTCCTCTTTCTCTCTTCTCCCCCTTTTCTTTTTTGATTGCTATAATCTGTGTATCGCCTGACTTTCTCACTGGTAAATTTGTGAAATGGAACTGGATGTATGATAACACAACACTGTGGACTGATTGGCTTATAAACAACAGATACTCATCTCTCACAGTGCTAGGGGCTGGAAAGCTCAAGGTCAACGGGCTGGGATATCTGGAGTGGGCCACTTCTGATTATCTGTGTTCTCACTCATCTCAGAGTGCCTTCCTAAGGATGTGAGTTCTCTTTATGAAGGTTCTGCCCTTAACACCTAGTCACCTTCCAGAGACCCCCTTCTTTAATATTATCACCTTAGGGATTAGACTTCACACTGTCAATTGGTGGAGCACACAAGTGTATGGTTTTGTGAAAAAGCCTTATGAAACTATAGATGACTTTTTTTTTTGGTACCAGTACTGGGGCTTGAACTCAGGGTCTCATGCTCTTCGTTTGGCTTTTTTGATCAAGGTTGCTATTTTACTAATTGAACTACATCTCTACTTCTGACTTTTTGGGTAGTAAATCAGAGATTTGTGGACTTTCTTGCCCAGGATGACTTTGAACCTTTATGCTAAGATCTCAGCCACCTGAGTAGCTAGGATTACAGGCATGAGCTACAGGTGCTTGGCCCATACAAGTGATTCTTATTGCTATTAATGATGAACAAAAGGAGGAAACTTTCTTAAAGAAAATGTGTTTGAATGTTATCCTCAGAACTTAAGGATAAAAGTGTACAGAAGTAATTGAGCTGGAAGCTGAAGGCTCATGTCTGTAATCCTAGTTGCTCTGGAGGCTGAGATCTGAGGATCACGGTTTAAAACCAGCCTGGGCAGGAAAACCTTTGAGATTCTTATTTTTAATTAACCATCAGAAACCCAGAAGTGGAACTGTTGCTTAAAGTGGTCAAGCAAAAGTGAAAAAGCTTAGGGATGGTGCCTGAACCCTGAGTTCAAGCCCCATGACCAGTCAAAAAAACAAAACAAGAAACCCAATTTAAGGCATACCTAATGTGCACCTTTGTTCATTAGAGACCTCCCTTACATTCGACCCCCTGCTTGACATCTCTGCTTGGGGATGTGGATGTAAAACATCTCAGGTTCATAATTTTCAAGATTCAGTGCATGATTTCTCCGAGTAAAACACATTCTAATTTTCCCTGCCTTAGCACACCTTAACCCAGTTCCAATTTATTATCCAATTACATTCAGAGAAAAATCTTTTGAAAATGCAAATCAGATTATGCTTTGACCTTCCCATTCCTGGGTTTGTCCAGAAATCTACTCAAGCTGTACTACCTACCTTTCTTCAGTTTTCTCTTGCCTCCAGGCCTCTCCAGAATTTTTGTATCCTATGTATGGCTTTACCCCAGCCCTGTGCCCTGTTCAGCTTTTTATTTTTTATGGTGCTAGGGTTTGAACTAAGGGCCTCCTGATTATTAAGTTGGCACTGTTTCAATGAGTCAGGACTTCAGCCTTTTTTTTTTTTTCAGGTTATATTTAGGTTAGGGCCTCCCTTCCTGCCTAGATACATGCCAGCAATGTAATCTGTCACTACTTTAAAGGTGGGATGACAGGCTCATTTTACTATGTCTAGCCTTCCTCTGGAAACAGTCTCATGGGCTTTTCTACCTGGGCTGGCCTTCAACTGCAATCCTTTCCATCTCAGCTTCCTAAGTAGCTAGGTATGAACCGTTGGTGCCTGGCCCCTTTTTATGACTAGCAGCAGCTGTGGTGTTCTGTTGGCGTGTGGAGGAGGAGGGCAGCCTCTCACTGATGTGTGTTCCAAAAGGCCTACAGCCTTTTTAGACACCTACAGCAGGTGTCTAAAGTTGTTAGTAAGTGTTCACACCCTCTGTTAGCTGGGATTACAGACATTCCTGTTGTCTGAGCACCCTGTAGTTTGCGCCCCCCCCCCAAGTGAGCTGACTGTATCCTTAGTATCCCAGGTCCATTTGGAACAGATGCTCACACAGCCACCTTGTCACATTTGCCAGAAGTGTATTAGATCAAACAGGACTTGCATGCACTTTTTCTAGTGGAAGTTCTTTCTTTGTATCTTAGGGTAGAGGGGTTAAAATACAAGATGTTCTGGGGTTTGTTTTCTTTCTTTTCCTCATGGCCACAACCTCTGGCTCTTATAGTACAGAACTCGGCAGGAGCTTCCTTTGTTTATTTAAGAGGGACTTGAGCACAAATGTCTGGAGCCCCACAGACCTTACATTCCAAAGTTAGGGGCCTGCTGCAGCTGGGCCAGCTGCTATCTCGCCCC
>NW_012270834.1:0-1666 GCF_000151885.1 Dipodomys ordii
TTATTTATTCTTATTTTTTATTTATTTATTTGCCAGTCATGGGGCCTGAACTCTGGGCCTGGGCACTGTCCCTCAGCTCTTCAGCTCAAGGCTAGTGCTCTACCACTGGAGCCAAGCACCACTTCCAGCTTTTTCTGCTTATGTGGTGCTGAGGAATTGAACCCAGGGCCTCATGCATGCAAGGCAAGCGCTCTACCACTGAGCCACCTTCCCAGCCCCTATTCTTATTTTTTAATATGTCCACTAGAAAGTTTCAAAGCACATATGTGGCTCACATAAATAATTTGTTGGACAGCACTGGACCCTTCTTTCATTCATGTGGTCTTCAAATACCATCTTGCTTTCTTTTCTTTTCCTTTTTTTTCAGTTGGTTGTGAGGCTTGAACTCCGAGCCTGGGAAATGTCTCTGAGCTTTTGTGCTCAAGGCTATCACTCTACTACTTTGAGTCGCAGTTTCCTTTTCTGGTGGTTAATTGGAGATAAGAATCTCACAGACTTTCCTGCCTGGGCTGGCTTTGAACTGGGATACTCAGATCTCAGCTTCCTGAGTTGCTAAGGTTATAGGCATGAGCCACCAGCGCCTGGTCTTGCTTTTTTTTCTTTTTCTGGGTCTGGTAGTGGGGCCTGAACTCTGGGCCTGGGCGCTGTCCCTCAGCTCTTCAGCTCAAGGCTAGCTCTCTACCACTTGAGCCACAGCCACTTCCAGCTTTTTTCTTTTTGCTTATGTGGTGCTGAGGAATGGAACCCAGGGCCTCATGCATGCAAGGCAAGCGCTCTACCACTGAGCCACCATCCCAGCCCCCGGTGAGACATATTTAATGGAATCCTATTCACAGAAAAAGATAATATAAAACTGCAAAATACTTGGAAGGATAAAGCTTACTTAATGAGCTGATTATCCAAGGAGGAAAAGGAAAACAACAGTGTTAAACAGTGGTAACAGTGTTAAACAACAAAGTGACAGGAATCATGGCATACTTTTCAAAATTCACATTGAAACATAATGGCTATTAAATCTAATCAATTATTTAGAACATCAGTCTCTATCTAAAAATAATATTGAATCATAGGTTGAGACACAGTATGTTTGAGGTGCATGAATGTGAAAAAGCTTCCCAAGAAAATGGATCCTAAGAGAAGGCAGGTGTAGCCATACAGATAGCTGACAAATTAAATTTAAAGCTAAATCAGTCAAAAACACAAAAGACATCAATTCATTTTAATAAAGTATTAATCTGTTAAAAAAATTACTTGATAACATATATGCACACCAAGATTCATTAAACAAACATTAAACCATCACATAACCACAACACATAACTTCAGTACCCTACCCAAAACAATGTATATCTAAATAATAGTTCAACAAAATAATCCCTTTAAATTAAATGACACCACAAATTAAATGGACATGTGCAGCATATCTTACCTAGTAACAACATGATGCACATTCTTCATAGCAGGTCAAAGAACTTTCTTTAAAACAGATCAAACCCAAAGTGGTCGAACAAGTTTACATTCCCAAAAACAAAGAAGTAGGGTTCCCTTCTGTCTACATCCCCTCCAGCAAAAGCTCCCCTATGACCCAGCAATCCCACTTTTGGGCATTTACCCAAATGTTTACAAACAAGACCACACTAAAGCTACCAGCACAACTATGTTTATT
>NW_012270834.1:3687-5982 GCF_000151885.1 Dipodomys ordii
AAGAGCAGCGAGAGAGCATCTGGGCCTGGGCTAGGCCTTATCTAGGGTATGGGCAGAGAAAGGTGTGGCCACATCAAATTGGGATGTGACCTCAGTGGATGCAGATGTGACCTCTTCCAGGTGTGCCAGTTGCCTAGGTAACGCAGGTACTGGGTGGAGACTTTGCTGTGAGGAGGGTAGAGTCTGCTCGCCATCCAGGAGCAGATCTTACATTCCAGCCTTTTAATAATCATGAAATAGGGCATGGATTCTCTCTGGCTACTTTGACAATAGGGGTAAAAGGCTGGAATTTGGTCCCCTCCCAGAGAAAGCAGTGAGCAGCAGCTGTCCCTTGGTGGCATGAGTCCTTAGATGAAGTCTGGAGAAGTCTCATGAGCATTGAGGGGCTGGAAGAAAATACTAGCCAGCAAATAAATGGCAAGAGGAAGGACTTGGGGCTAAAAATGTTGGTAGAAATGTCCCTAGCTACTTCTGACATTTGGCTACTAGGTAGAGAAGTCAGGTGACAAAGGCAAGAATATGCTTCTTACTTCCATTGACCTCCCGGCTCTGGTTAATTTTGAAAGGACGGGCACAAAGTTGCTGATGTGACATCTCCTCTTACTCCTCTCCATGTTCCCTTGTTCCCCAGACTGGCTGAGTCAAGGTGCTCATTGCTGGGATGGCTTGTCCCAGTTGGTATTCAACGAGGTTTGAACTCAAGTCCTGGGCACGATCCCTGAGCACTTCTGCTCAAGGCTAGTGCTCTACAACTTTGAGTTACAATAGCACTTCCAGTGTTTGGCTGGTTAGAGATAAGAGTCTTGAGCCATGCTTCCAGCCTGGCTCTTTGCAGGTTAGTTGGGAGATGGAGTCTTAGGGATTTTTGAGCCCGGGCTGGCTTTGAACTGAAATCTTTGCCACAAAAGCCCTTTATTATTTCCAATTAAAGCAACAAGGAGATCAAGTAGAATAAGTAGAGCTTACCCACTCCTTATCAAGAACTGACCAACAAATATTCTGCAATGACAAAACTCATTAGATGTGATGAGAATTTTAGCATAGATATGCCCAGTATTTTAGAACCATGTAGTCAGTAGTAGAATATACAACACAAAACAAAAATGCAAAACTCAAAACCTAAAATTTTGACAACATTTAGACATCTTTGCTAACAAAGCACATCAGATGGTTGGGCCTCAGTTACCAGGGCCTATGAAAAGAGCAACTTGTTAGCAAGGCACCTTAGAATAGATGGATGGAGTAGTAAGCTTGGTGGAAGGTTGAGGGCCAGATGGGGCCAAACCCTTAACCCACCACGTGGCCAAGATGGCGAATTTCTGAAAGAATACAAAGAAAGCCTGAACAAATAGACCAAGCCTACATTGGCTAGCCTTTGAGAGGGAACCTAGAGGGGGTCCCTGGGACCCAGTCTGCGTCACACTCTTCAGGGCATAAGCCAAAACATAGAAAAGAGAAAGGGAGAGATAGGGAAAGTTGGACATGAATGGCCGAGAGAGAGCAAAGAGAGCCCGAAAGTAAACAGACTTCTGACCATTTACCATTGCAGTAGCAAAAACTGTCTACATCTGAGAATGGCATAAAAATGAGGCACTCTGGCTTTCCAGGGAGCACAGGAGGCATTTCAAAGGGGTTTCACAGCTCAGGCGTGATTCACAGCACCCCATTAAATGAGTAGGAGAGTCAGTCTGGTGAGTGAAGGAGAGCTGACCAGGCAGAAGCGGCGTCCCAACTTCCTCCAGAGCCCTCTAGAGAGAGCAACAGAGAACCGTAGAGAGTAGCTTCACTCACCAGAGTAGAGAAGTGGTGTGGACGTGGATGTGAAGGCCAGCAATGGTATCGATGCACTGTGTCTGCAGCAAACAGATTGGTTCGCAAAAGGCCATCAGAACTGTGGGTATTCCTCAGAGCAAAAAGGGAAAAACAAACAGAAAAAGGAAAAAATAGAGAGGAATCCCAGCTATCCTGACTTTAAGCCCTTTATCCGAGTCAAGGCACCATTTATGTTAGGTTTTTAAAAAGAGGTAGCCGAGTAAGAACAGCACCAGCACGCATGTGGTATTCAGGTAAGGAGTAGGTTTATTCAGTAGACCTGCTGGGACCAGGCAAGGTTGGCACTCCACACGGCTGGGAAAGGCCTGGGAATGAGAGAAAGCTGGGAAAGAGAGGAAAGAGAGAGGAAAGAGCTAGAAAAGAGCCAAGAGAGCAGAGAAAGAGCAGAGAGAGCTAGAAAAGAGCAGCGAGAGAGCATCTGGGCCTGGGCTAGGCCTTATCTAGGGTATGGGCAGAGAAAGG
>NW_012270835.1:0-386 GCF_000151885.1 Dipodomys ordii
TGAAACTCTTATCTCCAATAAACCACCAGAAAACAGGAAGTGGAGCTGTGGCTCAAGTGGTGGAGCGCTAGCCTTGAGCTGAAGAGCTGACGGAGAGCACCCAAGCCTAGAGTTCAAGCCCCACAACCAACAACAATATTAAAAAAAAAAAAGCTCAGGGACAACATACAGGCCCTTAGTTCCCACAACCAACCAATAAACAACTCCCCCACCCCCCCCCAAACCAAAACAAAGAGTCTCAATGTGACTAAGAAAAAGAATGTTGATATTTTTATTAAAAAACAACTGTTGAAATCAAAAAAAAAAAAAGAACTTCGGGGAAGGGAGGGAGGGAGGGGATGGTAGGGGGAAAACAATGGAGGGGCTAACAATGTTCAAGAGGAAGT
>NW_012270835.1:2731-5892 GCF_000151885.1 Dipodomys ordii
GGACCAAAATAAATAAATAAATAAATATAAAACTGGTATAAAAGCACAAAGTCATAGAGAAATATAAGTGTACTTTAGCACAAATATGAAAGTCTCAAGACTCTCACTCTCTGACATACACACACTCATACACACACACAACTGGCCAATGTAAAAGGTTAAACTTAGGACAGACATGTTATCTATTTAAAAATATTTCCTATATGTATGTGTGCATGTGCAGTCCTGGGGCTTTAACTCATGTCCTGAGCTCTGTCCCTGAACTTCTTTTTGCTCAAGGTTAGCACTCTACCACTTTGAGCCACAACTCCATTTCTAGTTTTCTGGTGGTTAATTAGAGATAAGAGTCTCACAGGACGACTTTCCTGCCCAGGCTGGCTTTAAACTGTGATTCTCAGATCTCAGCCTCCTGAGTAGCTAGGATAATAGGATTAGCCATCAGCACCTAGCTAAAGATACATTTTTAATACTAGTTCCTGGTACTGTGCCAATTTTATATCAGAATATTTTAGATCCTCTTTTCAAAGCCTAAATGATAGTGTCTTCCAAGTAATCTAGTCTGTTTCAAGGATACTTTATCCTCAAAACAAGAATTTGAGTTTCAGCCTGGACATGAGATATTCACTCAGATATGCCCATTTAAACCTAAATCCTAAAAATAAAATGATCATACATTCTTCACAAGGCACAGCACAACTGGTGCACGCAAACCACTGCAACTCTAATTATTCCACCAGGGTAATGGTTATTTGCAGATCCCAGGAATTTTTTTAGGCTTTTTTGTTTGATTGGCTAACTAATTTTTTGAGAAAAGGTCTTACAATGTAGTCCCAGGCTGGCCTAGAACTCATGTTCCTCCTGTCTCAGGCTCCCAAGTGCTAATATTTTATTCATTCATTCCAGAGATAGGTCTTCCTATTTTAGCCCAAGCTGGCTTCAAAGTCTCAATCCTTTAGCTTCACCTTCCCTCCTGACAAATATACTGGAATTACAGGAGGTAGCCACCACAATAATAATTCCCAGCATTTTTGTGTGTGTGTGCCAGTACTGGGGCTTTAATTCTGGGTCTAGGCACTGTCGCTGAGCTTTTTTATTAAAGCCTAGTGCTCTACCACTTGAGCCACACCTCCACTTCCAGATTTTAGGTAGTTAACTGAAAATAATAGTCCTGTGAACTTTCTGGTTAGGGCTGTCTTTGAACCTTAATCCTCAGATCTTAACCTCCTAAAGTAAGCTAGGATTTTAAGTATGGACCACTGGCACTCCACCCAAGAATTTTTGATTCAAGAAAAAGAAAAGACTACTAACAATTCATTACTAAGTATGTCTTCACATATATGGACTACCTTCTAGGTGAGTATTTTTCTGAACTCTTTTCTGGACATTGCATTAGGCAGATTATATTCCTTGACATGAACATCTCAGTCATCTCACTCAGATTAGACAGTAAGTTGTTCCTAAATTTGCCACTATGAGATAAGCAGCAGCTAAAATCAGAAAATTCTTGGTACTGCTTAAAATTGACTGTTTCCTTTTTAGAGAAATTCAGGCAGAATTAAGTCAGTTATAGCACAGAATTCCTCAGTAACAAAGTAACACAGTTCAGGACTGCTGCTATTCATTTTTTATTTACATAAGAACAGCAAGAAAGGGTGTCAGTAAGATTTCATCTCCAAAAGAACTAGCAAAGACTAGAAGTGTGACTTATGTGGTAGAGCATTGCTGACCAAACTTCAAAAGCCCTAAGTTCAAACCCTTGTACTGGCAAGAAACAAAACAAGGTTTCGTTGGTTTGTTGAGGGTTTTGTGGGTTTTCTGTTTTTTTGTTTTTTGCCTGTCCTGGGGCTTGAACTCAGGGCCTGGGCACTGTTCCTGAGATTCTTTTGCTCAAGGCCAGTGTTCTACCACTTTGAGCCACAGCTCCTTCAGAGTCTTAGGGACTTTCCTGCCCAGGCTGGCTTCAAACTGAGATCCTCAGCCTCCTGAGTAGCTAGGATTATAGGTGTAAGCCAACAGTGCCTGGCTAGGGTTTGTTTGTCTGTTTTTCTTAATGACAAGAAGCAGTCTTCCAGATAACTGAACGATTATCTTTATGTTGTTTGTTTTTTTTTTTTTTAGCAAGTTTATAGACTAAAGAAGTTAATGGGGCTGGGAAGGTGGCTCAGTGGTAGAGCGCTTGCCTTGCATGCCTGAGGCCCTGGGTTCCATTCTTCAGCACCACATAAGCAAAAAGAAAAAAGCCGGAAGTGGCACTGTGGCTCAAGTTGGTAGAGTGCTAGCCTTGAGCTGAAGAGCTGAGAGACAGTGCCCAGGCCCAGAGTTCAGACCCCATGACCGGACCCAAAAAAAAAAAAAGAAGTTAACGCCATACATAACAGGGTATACTAAATAAAAAGTTTATTTTAGCACATTTGTACTCTCCAAAATAAACTTATTTGACAATAGAATACAATTAGCATTTTTCAAAATTAATTTCCTGTGTTTGGGTGAGAATATTTAGAGTCTGGAGCAATGGGAGGAGAAGAAAGGAAAGAATTATTAAAGTACTCTTCTGCAGAAACATGAGTATGTAAGTCTTACAAAAACATTTGCTAACCTCTCCTGGTGTAAAAACAGTGACGTCATTGTAGACAGAGGCAGAACAGAGGTGTAATGCACTGACATCTTAAGGGAATTAAGAACATTACTCAAAAATCGCCTTCCCCAGAGTACTCAATCTATGCAAGAGAAAAGTGCGCCTTTCTGGGGTTATATACATACATATCAATAAAACTGAAGTCATTTTTCCCTGCACAACAGGAAAAGTTATTTTTTTCATTTAGAACTCTGAGCAATTTGACAGCCATGACTTTAAATGGCTCTGTATAAAAACCTAAGAAGGGCGGGTCATGTTCTCTTAGTAAAAGCTTCTGAATGCCAAGAACTTTTCTTCTTTTAAAAAAAAAAAAAAAGCTTAAAAAAATTTTATTACTTTTGACATTTTATCTTTATTTTCTAGACTCTAAAATATAAATTTACTACATTTATTTTTTTTTTCTTGGTCGGTCATGGGGCCTGAACTCGGGGCCTGGGTGCTGTCCCTCAGCTCTTCAGCTCAAGGCTAGCGCTCTACCACTTGAGCCACAGCGCCACTTCCGGCTTTTTCTGCTTATGTGGTGCTG
>NW_012270836.1:0-2308 GCF_000151885.1 Dipodomys ordii
TCCTCCTCCTCCTCCTCCTCCTCCTCCTTTTTTGGTCGATTGTGGAGCTTGAACTCTGGCTCTGGGCGCTGTCCTTCAGCTCTTCAGCTCAAGGTGAGCACTCTACCACTTGAGCTACAGCACCACTTCTGAGTAGTTAATTAGAGATAAGAGTCTCACAGACTTTCCTGTCTGGGCTGGCTTTGAACTGCGATCCTCAGGTCTCAGCCTCCTGAGTAGTTAGGATGACAGGCGTGAGCCACCGGCGCCCAGTCCCACTATTACTTAATCAGTATTTTCTTTAAGTCAATTCATTCTTTCCAACATTTTAAAGGAAAAGAAAAAGGGAACCACTGAAAAAAGTGGGAGACAAGTAGCAGTAACCAAAAAATCGAAGGTGGGCAGAAAAACAAATTGCAGGCAAGCGGTGTAACTTGTAAACATTCTGCCCTTGTATTCATTTAAAAAAAAATCAGTTGTGGGGCCTGAACTCTGGGCCTGGGCGCTGTCCCTCAGCTCTTCAGCTCAAGGCCAGCGCTCTACCACTTGAGCCACAGCGCCACTTCCAGCTTTTTCTGCTTATGTGGTGCTGAGGAATCGAACCCATGGCCTCATGCATGCAAGGCAGGCGCTCTACCACTGAGCCACCTTCCCAGCCCCTGTTGTCGTCATGTGTTTGCTGTTGTAAACACCGACGTGATGAGTCCAGCTGAGGCAGATTCAGGCTGCGGAGAACAGGGATGTCTACCTCAGCTGTTGGGATGCGTTTGGCCAGCTTGGGACCTTCAACTTGAGGAACAAGAGGAATGGAAAGCTGAGCGCCGGTGTCTCACATCTGTAACCCTAGCTGAGATTTGAGGATCCTCATTGGAAGCCAGCCTGGGCAGGAAAGTGTGTGAGACTCTCCGCTCTGACAACCAGCAACATACTACCAATGGAGGCATGGCTTAAGTGGTAGAGTGCCAGCCTGGAGCAAAAACCTAAGTAAGACTGGAACATACACACAAAGAAAGAAGGCTTGGTGCTGAATTTAAAGGGGAGCTGGGTTCTCAGAGCCTGCCGGGAGGGGTTCGTGGCCCCGATTTCTGTACGAGCCACACCTGATCTAAGCAGCTTGTGAGTATTTGGTGTGCCCTGTGAGACAGGAACAGCGTTTCTTTTCTGTTCTTTTTTTTTTCCCAGACAGAATGTAGGCAGCCCATCTGGCCTACAACTCCAGATTTTCCTGCTTTCGCCTCCCATGTGCTGGGATTATAGGTGTAAATACCCGGCTGTGGATCCTAGTTTTTTTTTTTTTTGGGTCCGGTCGTGGGGTCTGAACTCTGGGCCTGGGCGCTGTCCCTCAGCTCTTCAGCTCAAGGCGAGCGCTCTACCACTTGAGCTACAGCGCCACTTCTGGCTTTTTTCTTTATGTGGTGCTGAGGAATCGAACCCAGGGCCTCAGGCATGCAAGGCAAGCGCTCCGCCACTGAGCCACCTTTCCAGCCCTGGCTCCTAGTTTTAAGAGGAAGAAATGATAACCCAGAGAAGTTGACAGCTTGCCCTGGGCCACAGAGCCAGTGAAGGCTGGAGTGTGGGTGTGGGAGCTGGTCTTGAACCTGCGCTCTGCTGCTCTGGGTTGTACAGCCACATGCATGCATCTTACACACCGACGGGCAGCTAGTGCTGCGGGTGGGCCTGCTGCAGCCCTGGGCAGATGCAGGGGCCGGGGCCCGGGGTTGCTGGTGAGCTGCCCGGCCCTGGAGGTGGAGAGTGTTGTAGAGACAGATTATTTCCCATCTGTCCCTTTGGTAAGTCCAGGGGTGACTGATTGCCCACCTCTGTGTGGGCCCAGTCCTCAGACACAGATGGCCAAGGCTGAGCGAGCAGTCATGGTGTTGGGGGTCAGTGGTGCTGGTGTGTCTGTTGAAGTAGTTGTTAGTGCAGGTCAGTGCTCCACATTCTGCCCTCCCGTCCATCACCTCTGTCCGCCTCGTCTCTACCAGTCAGGGGAGGCAGACTCTGGAGCACTGGGCCTCGAGTGACCCCACCTTGGCCGGCTGGGGCCTGGACACGCAGCCAGAGCTGGCGTGGAGCACGGGCTTTGGGGTCCAGGGTGCAGCTGCAGCCGCCAGGGGCCATTCCACCCAGGATCCTGGGGCCAGGAGCCTGCAGCCCAGGGCCAGGCCTTTTGGGAGGAGGCAGCCGCTCCAGAGGCTGTGGCCTGCAGGCTGGTGCATCTGGAGAAGGAGGGGAGGAGGAGGGGGAGGAGGGGGAAGGGAGTAGGAGGAGAGGAGGAGGAGGGGAGGGGGAGGAGTAGAGGAGGAGGAGGAGGAATAGATCAGGAGGA
>NW_012270836.1:2664-7102 GCF_000151885.1 Dipodomys ordii
GGGGGAGGAGGAGGGGGAGGAGGTGTGGGAAACAGGAGTGGGTGGGGCCACCCTGCCATGCCCTGGTCTGAAACCCGGAGCCTGCGTGGACACAGCTGCCATGACCCCAGGCTTCATAGGCTCAGGGCTCTTGCCAGCATTGCTGGGTCCCCCGAAGCCCACGCTCTGGAGAGCCACGCTGAAGGCCCAGTGCCACAGGGGCTGACCACTGAGGCCGTGCTGGCCTCCGGGCAGGCCCCACGGGGCCACCCTGTGCCCCCACCCCGAGCCCCGCGGGGCCGCCCCTGCCCAGCCAGGCCGCAGCGCCTTGTGTGCAGCCCCTGGCCTCCGTGGGCTGGCGGACAACACCGGCTCCCTGTCAGAGCATAAAGAACCCTTCGTTTCTCCCTTGTCTTCTGTTCAGACGCAGAGCCACCCTTGGGCCGGCCTGGAGCGCACCCCGGGGCCTCACCGTGCCCAGGATGGATGGGGTCCTGCGATGGCCGGCTGCCTCCAGGAATTAGCGATTTATTGATTACCCATCGGGGCAGCTGGGAGTCTGCAGGCAAACCAGCAGCCTTTGAGAACAAAGTCCCCCGGTCCCCGCCGAGGGGGGCTGCGAAGGGCCTGGCAGTTAGTGATGGCCTCCCCTTTCTTCCCACCGGCTTGGCTGTGGCCAGAAGCCATGCCAAGTACCCTCCTGGAGGGGTCCCCCACCCTGCCCTGTGTGTGTGGGCGCTGAGGGCTGGGGGCTCGTGTGCGCCCCCTCGTGGTGGCAGGTGGAATGGCGGCTTCATGGGAAGACAGGTGGTAAATCTGAGCAGGTGGGCTTACTTCAGCCCTGGAGTGGCCAGGTGTGGGCTGGTGTGTGTGCGTGTGCGTGCGCATGCGTGTGTGTGTGTGTGTGTGCGCATGTGTGTTGGACAGAGACATTGGGATAAGCTGGGAAAGCAAGGCCCCATCCACGTCTAGTTGACACCCCAGGGCTGGAGACCCAGCTGCTGTGGGTGGCTGGGGGGGGGGCTTCCTGGAAGACCAGGTGCCCTGTGTTGGGCTGAGAGGACAGGGCGGGCAGGGTGAGGAGGGAGAGGCTGAGGTGGGGGAAGGAGGGAGGGAGGGAGTCAGTGGTGGGAAAAGGGCTGTGCAGGCCTTGGAGCGGCCCCTGGGCTTCTGGGAGGATCCAGGTGAGTGTGGGAGGGGTTGGGGCCAGGGTGGAGGGCTGGCTGGGCCGGCGGGGGAGGGAGGGGTGTTGGGGAGGGCAGTGCTCCTCCCTCGGAGACAAGGTGAGGACATCGTGGCGCCCCAGCTCAGCGTGGTGGGAAGCTGGCCTGAGTGGGCGCTCTGGGCTGGTGCATCAGTCTTGTGTTTCTAGAAGGAAGGAGAGATTTCCTTCTGCATTGGCCAAGCACCGGGACTGTGCCAGGCAGAGCCGGAGAGAGGGAGCGGGGAGGCTGCCCTGCCGGGCGGCTGGTGACTCCCAGGGCGTCCTGAGCCAGGGCCCTGTGGCTCCCTTCACAAACAGCACCCTGGGAGGCCGGGTCCCTCCCTGCCTGTGTGGAGCAGGGCCTGGTCAGGAGGGGGGCGGCTGGGGGGGCAGCCCTGGGGGGGGCGGGTCGCCCAGGCTTCGAGGGAGGGTGGCACTGCCCGCTGTGCTGGCGTTGGTGCTGGGAAGTGATCTCCACGCGGGGGGCGCAGTGCTGGCTGTGGGGGGCTGGCTGGGGGCCCGGCAGTGCTGTGCTGTCCCCAAGGCTCCCTAGGATGGGGCGTGGGGGGAGAGCAGGGGCTTGGCCTCCCTCTCCCCCTCTCTTCCTCCAGCTTCTGGGAGTCTCACCTGGGCCTCGAGTCCGGGGACCTTACTGGATTTTGGCCAAGAGGACCATGGCTCCCAGCAGCGCCATCGGCAGGGGGGGCGGGCGGCGGGGCAGGAGCGGGGCGGCTGCGAGAAGCCGGAAGGTTCAGTGAGGGGAGAGGGGCATCTCCCCGGCCCCCCATTCCTCCACAAGTGCCAGGGCCCCGCCCGCCCGCCCCGCCCAGGGCCCCTGCTGAGGCTCTGGGGGGAGGGTGACCGGGTCCAGGACACAGCTGGGAGCCTGGAGGAAGGCGCCCTCTCACCTGAGCGGAGCGTGGGCCGCAGGACGCCGGGGTCCCCGTCATTGGGCTCGGGCTCGATGCCCAGCAGCTCACACATGAGCGCGTACACGTGCACGCTCTCGAAGGGCTCCACCTCCAGGCCGGCCTTGAAGCTCGGGCCCACGGCCCGGAAGATGGTCTTCATGTCCATGTCGTTGTTGTCAAAGCCGTGTTCCCCATTGTTGAACTGGACGTTCACTCTCTGCAGGGGGGGGACAGGGGGCCCGGGGCCTTGCGGGGGGCTGCAGCCTCCAGCACCCCCTCTGCACGGCACCCCCTGTGGGTGGGCACCTGCGTGGGCAGGCCGCCCTGGGCCGTGATAGGGACTCCTGCGTGGCAGAGTTTCTGAGGCTCAGTTTCCCGGAATTCTGAGACCCCCCTGAAATGAGTCACCCCCAGAACAGCCTTGGTGAGGAGCTGACCCTGAGTCCCCGCAGGGGGGCTGCAGGTCCCCTTCTGGGTTCCTGTTGAGAGGCTGTGTGTCCTTCTGGGGTCCTCGCCCTGCCGGGCGCCACTTCCTGTCCCCTCCTGTCACCTGCCATGACTGACTTCCCACACTTGACCTTGACACCAAGGTCACAAACGCAAGTCTGGAGACCAGCTAGACAAGTGGGCGGAGGAGGTGGGTCACGGCTGCCATCCTAACTACTTGGGAGGTGGAGATGAGGAGGGTTACAGCTCAGCCTGGGTAAAAAAGTGACCAAGACTTCATCTCAATAGCAAAAGAGAAGAAGGAAAGGAACGCAGGGCTGAGAAGGGTAGCAATGGCCTGCCACCCGGTCCATCCCTCCCTACATCAGTCAGGAAGGCCTGACGTAGGCTCAGACCAGCCTGGCCGAGGAAAAGGAGGCCCTGCCTGAGAAACAGCCAGAGCCAAAAGGGCGTGGTTCAAGCGGTGCAGCACTTGCTCCAGGCAAGCGTAAGGCCCTGAGTTCAAATCTCTGGTACCACCAAAAAGAAGAGAGGCGACTCCAGTCCCAGGAGGAGGCGGTGGTGGCCCCGCGGGCGGCTTACCCCATGGATGACGTAGCCGAGGTCGCTGTACATGAGCAGGGGGGTGATCCTGGGGTGGCCGGCGTAGTGGAAGGCCGGGGGGAACTCCTCCTTCTTGTAGACGTGCAGCCGGGGGTGCGCCGTCTTCAGCGCCCCGTACACCGCCTCCAGCCTCCCCTCCTTGGGGATCAGCATGCCGTTGGGCCCGTAGTCTAAAAGCTCGAAGGCGATGTCCCGGAAGGTGAAGTTGGGGAACCTGTGGAGCTCCACCAGGTCTCCGGCCGTCTTGGCGACGGTGGTCATGCCGTGGTCGGAGGTGACGATGAGGTCCAGGCGGCCGCTGAGGCCGTGCCGTGCGATGCTGTCCCGCAGGTAGCCCACGGTCCTGTCCACCTGCCTCACCATCTCCCTCCGCGCGGCGGACTCGGGCCCATACTTGTGGCCCGTGGAGTCCGGCTCCCCGAAGTAGAGCGTGACCAGCGCCAGGTCCTCATGGGTGAACCAGCCCATCACCGTGTCCACGTTCGCCCTCCACTCCTGCTCGTCGCTGTAATTGTGCCAGACGCCTTCCTTCCGGCTCAGCGTCACGGCCTCTCCCTGGTAGGTCACGTTCCCGCCCGGGTAGAAGAAGGAGCCGGTCTTTAGGCCCTGGCAGGACAAGGCCACGTGAAACCACTCGGCTCCTCACCCATGCTCGGCTCAGCCCCCCGCAAGCTGCGTCTCTGCGGGAGGCCATTCATGTTCTCAAATAGCCCTTATGAAAGCCAGGCGCCAGTGGCTCACGCCTGTCACCCTGGCCACTCAAGAGGCTGGGCTCTGAGGATTGGGCAGGAGAGTCTGTGAGGAGGCTCTTACCTCCATTGAACCACCAAACGCCAGGAGTGGAGCTGTGACTCAAGTAGTAAGGTAAAAGCCCAGCGACAGCACCTAGGCCCGAGTTCAAGCCCTAGGACCAGCACACGCATGGTGTGGGGTAAAGCCAATTTGTGGAGGAGTGCAGCGGTGGTAGGCCGTGTCCCCGGCCAGTCGCTCCCTCCCCATCCATGCAGCTCCCCCTGCAGCCCGCCTCCCCCCTACCACCCACCTTCCATCCCCACTGTCCACCTGCCCTGCAGCCTTCCGCCTGTTCATCCACCTTCCCACCACTGCTGCTCATGTCTGTCCTGCGACCATCCGTGCGCTCCCTGCCCTCCGGCCCAGGAACAGGCTCTATTATTATTATTATTACTGTTATTATTAGTGCCTGTACTGGGGCTTGAGCTCAGGGCCTGGGCACTGTCCCTCAGCTTTTCAGCTCAAGGCGAGCGCTCTACCACTTGAGCCACAGCGCCACTTC
>NW_012270837.1:0-327 GCF_000151885.1 Dipodomys ordii
AAAAGGCCAGAAGTATTGAAGACCTGGAGGACGAGAACACCGAGCTGCAGGAGAGGCTGGAAGTGCTCCTGACACAGAAGGCTGACATGAAAATGCAAATCAACAAGTTCCAAGAGGCACTAGTGGAGCGGGCAGAGTTGGAAAGCCAACTCAACAACATGAAGGAGTTGGTGGCAAGATTAAAGATGGAGAGAGACACCTATGCAGGGGACCTGAGGCTGGAGAGCTTCATGGGGAAGGAGAAAGTCCAGCAGCTGCTAGAGCAGGTGAGCCAGCTGAGAGAGGAGAAAGAGCAAGGGGTGAGGCAGGTGTTGGAGCTGGAGAGCA
>NW_012270837.1:1047-4363 GCF_000151885.1 Dipodomys ordii
AAGCAGGTGCAGAGTAAGTTGCTGGCCCAGGTGGAAAGGGAGAAGTTACAGGACACTCTGAAGTGTCTGGAAGCAGCAAGACAGGAGAATGCGCAGCTGCGGGCCCAGCTGAGCACCCTGGCTTTCCCCAGGGAAGATGAAGGCCTGAGCCAAGAAGAAGACAAGGGTGAGGAGGCGACTCGCCATGATGTGACTGTCCCAGAGGACGTAGAGAACCCGCAGAGCATGTGGGATTTTTACATGGACGCACTGTCCATCGCAGAAGGCAGGAAGGCGAGGATGAGCCGGCAGCTGCAGGAGCAGCAGGCCAGCTGCGGGTGCCTGAGTCAGCTGGCAGCCCAGTGCCAGAGAAAGCTGCAGAGCCAGGCCACCTTCCCCCAGCGCTGCATCCACAGGCTGTTCGGCAAGAGGAAGCAGGACACACAGGCGCCCAGGAAGCAGCTGCACATCTGCTTCCCTGAAGACCTGGCCGGCAAGGGGCACCCCCAGAGTCACGTGGATGACCTCCACCATCGCTGCAGCCAGATGACTCAACACCTGACGACCATGGAAGAGACCATCGTGCTGTACAAGGAACAGCTAGAAGTCCTGGAGAAGCTGTGTCAGGAGAAAGAGCAGTGTGTGAGCCAGCTGTCCCAGGAGAAGAGGAGGAAGAGGAAGGAGCTGAAGGAGCTGTTGCTGCGCCTTACAGGGGAGAGCACAGAGTGCCAGCACATGATGCTGGCAGCTGCCCAGGCCCCTGCTGCCGAGGCCCCCTCAGACCTCTCAGTGCCCCTGAAGACAGAGGTCAGGGAGGAGCAGCAAGGCTGTGAAGATGTGCATCTTCAAGAAAATTTAAAGCCTGTCCTCAAAGAGGCTGGGGCGCCTGGGCCCCTGGAGAACCCCACTGCAGAGCCTCCTGTGCCGCTGCTGCCTGCCATCCAGCCCCAGCAAGAGCCCACAGACGAGGGCAAAGAGTCCTGCCTCCCTTTCTTCTATAAGCCACAAGCAGATGATGCATTTGAAATCATCACCATCTAATGAATGACTGGGGCTCCAGCGCCCAGGCCCAGAATTCAAGCCCCATGTCCCACACACACACAAAAAAAGAGCTACTCTCCTCCAAAAGATATTATGGACATGAGAGTTTCAATGTAATGGGGTGGTGGAAAAAGGGGTAACTGTAGGCTAGACAGAGCCGAGGTTGCTAGGAGGTGGCTCATATCTAGAGACATTAAGAATCCATAGGTTCCTGGGAAGAGGCCCAGGTAAGGGTTATTACAAGAAGTCAATCCTTTACAAAGAAAGGTGGGCAGCAATGCCCTCAGTTCATATTACTATTTCATGGCACTAATAGTAATTAATGGAATAATTTATGTTGATTCATAAACTTCATTTTTATATAATATCACATAGGTGATATTAATCATTTCATATTATATGTTGGTACATTGCTGTGCAGCCAATTGCATTTTCAAAATGTACTAAACTGGACCAACAATAGGAAATTTTCTTGAGTATTAAAATGCCACAATGGGGATATTGAGATTAGGCAATCGTCAAAAGTGTAGAAAACAAGAAAAGTTTCTGAATATTGAATCTTTGCTAAAAGAAAAAAATGTGACGTTAACAATTGGAGCTATATGTAATTGCCTAACACTTTCCAAAAGGGGTACAGAATTGTAATTCTAAAAGAAGAATACAGCATTATAGAGGATATATAGAATATCACATATCTGAGCTTTTTCAGTGAACTATACTGTAATATGTTCAATATTCTTTCTTGAATAAATAAAATAATAACATTTATTTCTCTTGTTTTTCTTGTAAATTTAAGATCATTTAAGATAATTTTTAAGAAATAAGAAAATTGGGGGCTGGGAAGGTGGCTCAGTGATAGAGCGCTTGCCTTGCATGCCTGAGGCCCTGAGCTCGGTTCCTCAGCACCTTATAAGCAAAAAGAAAAAAGCGGAAGTGGCACTGTGGCTCAAGTGGTAGACGCTAGCCTTGAGCTTAAGAGCTGAGGGACAGCGCCCAGGCCCAGAGTTCAGGCCCACGACTGGACCCAAAAAAAAAAAATAAGAAAATTGAAAGTTATGTATAGTATACTTTACCCAGAAGACCATGTAGACAAAGTCACATAGAGCAAAAAGGGGTTATTGTCAGTGGAGCTGACAAGGCCAAATTTCCCACAAGGGAGGGTAAAAAAGGTGCCTGTCTGTCTCCCAGGGGGGGTCCATTATACAGCCAGGAGGCTAGAGGTAGGAGGTATTCTACATGCCCAGCAGGTACCACCAGTGAGTAGGCAGGGCAGAACTTAGGTCTGGATGGGGGCGTTCCACTGACTTCATTCCCCACTTTGTTGTTGAATAGGTACAGTACCAAGCAGGGAGTTTGGGCCAGGGTCTGTTTTTCGAAAGCTACTTCCTGCTGAGAGGGGGCAAGATAGTCAATAGAGGGGGCAAGATAGTCAATAGGAGCGTCAGGCACTGTCCAAGTGGACCAAGGCTGTACTGTTAGACACATGTTGCTTGTCCAGAGTAGGGTCCTTCGGGTCCTCAGTGACTGGAGGAAGACTGTGTCCAATCTTGTTTTATCCATAGAGATGGGTCCAGTTGGCTAGAGGTATATGAAGGTGGATCATGCAGGTGACATTTGATGTGGCAGAGATGAATCCAGTGTGGATGGCCCTGAACCTGCACTGCTGTGGGAATAAAGTTACTAGAAAAGGTCCTTCCCACTTAGCAGAAAACTTGGTGGAACTTGGTGCCTGTGGCAGGTAAGTTTTTGAAATGTACACTAGGTCCCCAGCATTGATGAGGGCTCAGAGGATGACAAGGAAGGCGGAGGGCTATATTGGTCAGCATATTTCCAAAGAGAAGTAAGCAGGTGCTGAGGGAGAGAAGACAGCATTGGGGAGGGTAACAGAGAATCCAAAGCCTGAAACGAGGAAGGCAAAGGTAGGCGGCCATACATCACTTCAAAAGGACTTCATATTAAAGGCTTTTTTTGGGTAAAACCTGTAGACGAAAAAGAGCCTGGGATGAAAGCCTTAACCAATCTCAGGTTAGAGACAGTTTGGTCAAGAGCTGTTTGAGGGAGCTGTTGGCAGGTTCCACCTTCCCCAAGGACTGAGGGGGATAGGGACTATGAAAGATCCTTGTCTATGGCCATACCACCCTGAACGCGCCAGATCTCATCTGATGTCGGAAGCTAAGCAGGGTCGGGCCTGGTTAGTACTGGGGCTGGGAAGGTGGCTCAGTGGTAGAGCGCTTGCCTTGCATGCATGAGGCCCTGGGTTCGATTCCTCAGCACCACATAAGCAAAAAGAAAAAAG
>NW_012270838.1:0-1404 GCF_000151885.1 Dipodomys ordii
TGGCTCAAGTGGTAGAGTGCTAGCCTTGAGCTGAAGAGCTGAGGGACAGCGCCCAGGCCCAGAGTTCAGGCCCCACAACTGGACCCAAAAAAAAAGTATCCTGCTGAGTGGGGCAACAAGCGTATGCAGACGCTGCTCTTCTGAGTATGGCAGTATCCGTGTATGCTTCTGTGTTTTTCTATTTATTCCAAGCCTTCAGTTTCAGATTGCAAGTATGTTAATGTCACCTCCGGTCTAGGGTCCAGAGAGCAGAGAGAGTAAGGGCTATGGGGGTGGGGGTGGGGTGGCAAGAGAAAGACCTCAGACCAGAGCCTGCAGTGGCTGCAGCGCTGCCCTGCTGCAGGGGGCACTTCACTTGGGCACTTCTTCTCTGTATTCCTTTTCTTATAGATGCTTACAATTTGAATCTTATTGGTTGGTGCCAAAGTCTGACTGTTCACAGTTTGCTGTCCCCTGTTTGATCAGAGGGTCAAAGGGAGCTAGGGCTGTCCTGTCACTCCTCCTCCTCCTTGCCCCTGGGCCTGCTCTGGCTGTTGTTGAGACAGTCTTACCTTTCCAGCCTGCACTGTGATCCTTCTACTTATGTTTCCTGCATACCTGAGACCACAGGCAGGCACCCAAATCCTATCTTTTTGTCCTGGCCAGCCTACAACCTCCATGTTTTTATCTCCTGAGTAGCTAGAATTACACGTATTTCATTATTTATTTGCTAAATGATAAAATGGAAAAAAAATCTGTTGTACAAAGCTATTTGTATTCTAAATATATCCTCCATGTCCTCAAGATTGTAGCTAAATTCTAGCACTCTCAGTTTGGCAGATGTTCAGAAAAATAAGGAAGGACATTGCTAATGAAGGAAAAAAATTAACCTCAAGCCTCCTAACCTGATTCAGAGAGTCAGAACTTCACTATAAACTACTATAAACAGACAGGCTGGTCCCACCTGTGGGCACAGGGATACTCTGAAGGGAGCAGAGGTTGTAGGCTCCTCTAGGATTGAAATAGTAGCCAGGCATGTAGTTGCTAAGTGCTGCTGGAACAGCCACACACCGATTTTGACCTTGATCCTGCTTTCTCTGCATTTTGTACCTTTGGGGCCAGCCACAGGAACACCTGTGGGCAGGTTTATAATGGGCTAAGGAACTGCTTTTCAGCCTTATTATTAGTAAAACCACTTTAAAAAAAAAAAACAAAAAAACAATGTCTTACCATGTAGCCCAGGCTAGTCTTGAGCCTATTGCTTCAGCCTCTCAAGTGCTGGCATTACAAATGTGTGCCACTAGTCAGAGCACGCTTCCCCCCCCCCCGCCCCCCTCTCTTTTTCTCTCTCTCCCTCCCTTCCTCTCCCTCTTTCTCCCTCCCTCCCTCCCCCTCCCCCCTCTCCCCTTCCCCCCCTCTTTCTCT
>NW_012270838.1:6444-8369 GCF_000151885.1 Dipodomys ordii
GTCTGTGTGTGTGTGTGTGTGTTCTCCTCCAGGCCTTCCTGAAACCTGGAATCCAGTTAGTCATTGTGATTGTGTCTGTGTGTGTGTGTGTGTGTTCTCCTCCAGGCCTTCCTGAAACCTGGAATCCAGTTAGTCATTGTGATTGTGTCTGTGTGTGTGTGTCTGTGTGTGTGTTCTCCTCCAGGCCTTCCTGAAACCTGGAATCCAGTTAGTCATTGTGATTGTGTCTGTGTGTGTGTGGTCTGTGTGTGTGTGTGTGTGTTCTCCTCCCAGTCCTGGGCTCTGTGTGTGTGTGTGTGTGTGTGTGTGTGTGTGTGTGTGTGTGTGTGTGTTCTCCTCCCAGTCCTGGGCCTGAGTCACTGAGCTCTTGTACTTAAAGCTAGCACTCTGCCACTTTGAGTCACAGTTCCATTTCCAGCTCTTTGGTTATTAATTGGAGGTAAGAGTCTCATGGACTTTCTTTCCTAGGCTGGCTTTAGACTGTGATCCCAGAGCTCAGCTTCCTGAGTAGCTAGGATTATAGGCATGAGCCACTGGCAACCCAACTCTCTGAGTTTTTGTTCTACAAATTTGAAAAATTAGGAAACTAACTTAAAATTAGATCAGTAGTTGTGGACCTACATTGGGCATCAGTTTGGAGGTCTTGTTACAACATGGGTTGAGTCAGGGCCTCAGAATTTGTATTTCCAGAAAGTTCCCAGGTGCTAGTGGTGCCACTGGTCTAGGGACCACACTTAGACAACCATTGAACTTAACTGTCTTTAAGATGCTTTCTCTAAAACTCTAGTATACATAAAATCTTCCCTTTTGCAAGCAGGGTAATAACTAGTCATGCTTTTAACTGAAAGAAGTGGAGAGTGGTAAGTTTACTTTTATGAAAAAAGATTAGACATAATGTGAGGTTTGGTTTGGAGCCAGGAGCTTTGAGAGGCTCTGTGAAGGACAGAAAGGTAGGTGTTGAAGTAGGAAAGGAAGGAATGTTCAGATCCCAGCCTTCATCTTCTGTTCACATCTGTAAACAAGGATTGCTTGCATGCAGTGATGCAGAGGGCTAGTGTGTTTGGCCTGGGATCAGTCTTGGGAGATGTTACTCAACATTTCTGGTCCAGCCACTGCTCTAAACCTGGACCAATGCATTCAATATTTCAACAGGTTTGGTTTTTGTTTTCTTTTGATTTGATTTGTTATTTATTTTTGTATTTGTAGTGCTGGGGATGGAATTTCAACTGCTAGGCAAGTGATCTACCACTAATCTACATCCCAACCTTTGGTTTTTTCGAGACAGCATCTCACTATGTAGCCAGACTGGCCCCAAATCATGATCTCTCTCCTCTAAGTGCTGGGATTAACAGGTTTGTGGCTTCAGCACACCACATTTTTCTGAAGTAAGTGCTGTGAGTCCCATGTTTGCAGGTTGAAAGATAAAGGTTCAGAATTCAGCTTGGGAAGGCATAGCGAGATGATGGTGGGATCGTTTGCCCGGCAGTTATATTCTAGAACTTGCATACAGAACCTAGGCACAGCAGTTTCTGATTGGTGGATCTCTTCCTGTATCAGTTAGGATATTATAACCTAGTGAAATAGGTAGATTTTTTATGTTTTTTTTCTTGGTATAGAGCATTTATTCTATGAAACACTTGGCGTTTAGGTCAGTGGGAATACTTTTAATTAAAAAATTATATATTTCCCACAGATTTGGCTTTGTACTAGGAAATAGCATTCAGACCTGTTTCACTACAAGTAAAACATTGTATTTACAGGAAAATATTAAAAATAAACACAAAAGCCAAGGTGAAACATGTTTTCTTTTTAGAAATCTCTACTCCAGGGCTGGGAAGGTGGCTCAGTGGTAGAGCGCTTGCCTTGCATGCCTGAGTCCCTGGGTTCGATTCCTCAGCACCACATAAGCAAAAAGAAAAAAGCCG
>NW_012270839.1:0-2242 GCF_000151885.1 Dipodomys ordii
GGCGGGGGCTCCGGGCCGGGGAGGGAGGCCAGGAGGCCGGGCCTTTTCAGAACGGAGCGACGCCGGTGGGAAGCCCCGCGCGACCCCAGCTCGGCCCCTCCCGGGGAGGACGGAGCGCGCGGACGCGTTCGCGCCATCAGCTGGGAAGAGCCCGCGGGTCAGGAGCCCCCCTGTGCGGCAGACGTGGCCCGCGGCGCTGGGGGCGTCCCTTCCACGAGGCCTTCCTTGGGGGGGGGGTGCTGGGCCTCCGTGCTGTCCCCGCGCCGTTTCCGCTCCAGGCTGGGCCACAGCTCCATCCCAACCCCCCCTTTTTTTTTGCTGGTTAATTGGAGAGGAGTCTCTTGGACTTACCTGCCCGGACTGGCTTCGATCCACAAATCTCAGCCTCCTGAGTCGCTAGGATGACAGGCGTGAGGCCCTGGCGCCCAGCCACCACCTAGGCCTTTTGGTTTTAACCTGCAGTGCGGGGGGAAGAAGCCAGCCGCGTTCTCCCCACGTTTCCCAGCGAGGAGTTCAAGAAAAAGGTCTTTAGTTTTTCTGTAGAACCGTCTGGCTGCACGGCGTTGAGAGTTGACTGCAGATCATCAGGAGGTAAAAATCGAGTAGTAACCCATCTCTTCCGAACATGGGTGTCCAGGAGCTTCTTAAAGAGCTGTACTGTGGTGTGGTGAGGATATTTGTGACAGGGTCAACTGTCTGCATTTGTGTATTTCCTATCAGACATTTGCCAACTGATTTAAAATGCTTGCAGCAGTGTTTGACTCTTGGCACAACCTCGATAAGTACCACCAAAATTTACATATAAGGAAACGTAGGCACAGAGAGTCTCCGTCGGCCAAGGTCAGCTTGGCAAAGGATAGTGGGATGTTAGCCTCAGTAAGATTTTTGTTTCATTTTGGTTTGTAGTCCACTAATTTCTCTCAGAGTTAGTGTTCGTGGCAATATGTGAAAGCCCTGTTCCAAGCGTCTTTTTAGTTTAAAAGGAGTTTAGTGAGAAAAATGTTTGCTCATTAAGGATTATAGTGATAATAAAATTAAGCATGTGGGAGATACTACATTGAGTACATTATGATTTGAAATAAATGACTCTGTTTGGTTAACACATTTCATTGGTTTTATGTGTTTCTGGACCCATTTTAGTGAGTTTGCTTTGCCTTTTCAATATTATGGTAACAGTGCCAAAAGGTATCCAAGATTGTCCAAGACTGTAAGTTAATGTTTACAGGAGGTAGGAAAGTCATCGTACAATGATGATGAGGTAGATGTAGGGCATGTTATTTAGCACAAATTGAGTTACTTTACTACGAAAGATAAGAGATTTTCACAGTTTCTGACACTATTAGAATGGAAATTGTTATTTACCATTGTGGAAAGAGGTTGGATATTATATGGTTCCAAGTCTCCTAGCCTTTTTTGGATTTAAGGGTTTGCCTATTCAACTAGGCTCTGGTGGTTCATCCCTGTAACTGTAGCTACTCAAGAGGCTAAGATCTGAAGAGCCGGGTCAGGCAGACAATCTCTTTGAAGACTCTTTGAAGAGTCTTTGGAGACTCTTCAAATAACCAGCAAAAAGTTGAAAGTAGAGTGTGGCTCAAGTGGTAGAGCATCAGCCATGGGCAAAAAAAAGTCAAGAATGAGTGCCAAAAAAGCAAAGAACAATGAATTTACATATTCAATAGAGCATGGTAGCTCAAGCAAACAGCTGAAAGAAGAGTATGGCTCAAGTGGTAGGGCACCAGCCATGAGCAAAAAAGCCAAGGGTGAGTACCAAAAAACCACGAAAAGACAAGAGAAAGGGATTGCATATTCATCAGAGTATGGTGGCTCAAGCCTGTAACCCTGGCTTTCTGGGAGGCAGAGATTAGAAGCTGCAACCTGTGCTTACAGTTTGAAAGACTCTATTTTAAACAGTGGCTGAATACTGTGGCACATGCCTGTTATCTCCCGTGACATGAGGCAGTGCAAATGGGTCAGTTGCAACCCAGACTGACCTGGTACAGGCAGTACCCTAGTCCAAAAATAACCAGTGCGGGCTGGGAAGGTGGCTCAGTGGTAGAGTGCTTGCCTTGCATGCATGAGACCTTGGGTTCGATTCTTCAGCACCACATAAGCAGAAAAAGCCAGAAGTGCTGCTGTGGCTCAAGTGGTAGAGTGCTAGTCTTGAGCTGAAGAGCTCAGGGACAGCGCCCAGACCCAGAGTTCAGGCCTCATGACTGACAAAACAAAAACAAAAAACCAGTGC
>NW_012270839.1:4282-7383 GCF_000151885.1 Dipodomys ordii
CAGGAAAGTCCATGAGACTCTTATTTCCAATTAACCACCAGAAAACCAGAAGTGGCACTGTGGCTCAAAGTGATAGAGTGCTAGTCTTGAGCTGATGAGCTGAGGGACAGTGCCTAGGCCCCACAACTGAAAAAAAAAAAAAAGAGTATCCCAGGCTGGCTTTGAACAGCAATCCTCAGATCTTAGCCTCCTGTGTAACTAGAGTGTGCTGGCACCAGCATGGTAACTGCAAATACATCCATTGATCCTAGGTTTGTCTTTGCTTTCCTATCTGACATTTTATAATTCACCATGCACTTCAGGTTATATAGAACTTCTAAAAAAAAAAGACATTTTACCACATTATTTCCAGTGCCTTAGTGTTTGTCATAAAGCAAATGGCAAAATATTAACTAGTTTTGAGATTGAGAATAAGAATTAGAGGGAAAAATTAGGTTAATCAAAACTAGCAAGCAGTTTTTTTCTTTTTTCTTTTTTTTTGTTGGTCATGGGGCTTGAACTAAGCGAGTAGTTTTTTATTGATAGTGTTCAGAACAAACCCAAACAACTATTTGCTGGAAAGACATTTTCTGCAGAACAGCAAGTGTGAAAGAGCCATGTTGCTGTTAGAGCTTAAGATCCTTAGTCACTGTTACCACAATGGCTCGGTAGATCTCTGAGCAGTTTGTAGAAACAGTTTCATGGGCTAGTACCAGTGGTTCATGCCTGCCATCCTAGCTACTCAGGAGGCTAAGATCAGGGATCTGGTTTCAAACCAGACAGGGCAAGTAAGTCCATGAAACTCTTAATTCTAGTTAGCTACCAAAACATCAGAAGTGGAGCTGTGGTTGGGCATCAGCATTGAGTGATAGAGCTAAGGGACAGTGCCCAGGCCCTGACTGAGTTCAAGCTCTATTACTGGAACAAAAAAGAAAATGAGACAGTTCCATAGCAAGTGGACAGATTTGTCACCCTGTGCTCCTATTTCTAAAAGATTCACCAGACTCCGAATATGTAGACATAAATGGAGCTGACTTGTCTATCTGCCATTTTAGTAGGAGAGGCTGGGTTAGGAGCCAGCCCTCATTCATAACTCATTATACTGAAGAAGCAATTAGTTGTGCTAGTTCTGCTCTGCCTTAGAATATTGACATTTCCCTCTCCTCCCATCACTGAGAGGCAGCAAGAGTAAAGTTCTAGCTTTCTCCTTCCCAATATGCAAGTTCTACCTGTAACCCTTATTTTTATCCTTATAGGCTGGGCTAGGAAACTAGAGGGGGAAAATCTGTTCATTTCCTCCAACCTAAAGCCATTTCTAAGCATATACTCCCTGTCCTTGGGTGTCAGAAGGTGCTCCAAAATAGATTACCCAGATCCCAAAGCAGGAAAAGAGCCAAAGGTTCCCTTAAAGCATCAAATACTCCTTGGCTCTTAGATGTGAAGCCATTTATTCCCTTGCCTCAGAGTTATCTAATTTTTCTGTCTAGTGGGGAAAAAGGAAATACCGAATACTCCATTGGTGAGCCATTCTTCCATTGCTCTGTCATTTTTTTATACATGCCATTTAAAAAGGACATTTGATTAAACTGGTCTTTCATTAGCTCTTGGGTTGTTTGTTACTGTATGTACTCCTTGCTTACTAGGACTTCTAGAGGTTGGAGTCGGATCTGAGTTCATTAAGGACATCTAAGGAGTTCCTGAATTTTAAGAGTCTCTGTAGCCATAAGTGTAATAGAAGACTAGAGTGATTGTGCAGTTTCCAAAGCACAGACCACAACTCAGAGAAGTCTACTAGATCCTCTCTGAGGTGTGTGGTCCAGGAGGAAGACTGTCACTCTACACCACTAGAGTGGATTCTTGGCCCAACGGATGCTCTACATTAAAGCCCCATGTAGCACACAGTGTAAAATGTGGAAGGAGACCCATTATAGTAGAGCTGTGAGGATTAAACCATTACATTGAAAGTGATGTATGTTACATTCTCACCACAGGTCAGGTGACAGTGAAGTGACAGTTCTCTGATTCTCTGGGTTAGACTATGATCCTAGATGGCACGAATAGCTTTACGATTTTCATGAAAGCCTTTTCTTTAAAAAACAAAACTAGTATGTGGACAGTTTAGAAAATAAGGAATGTTTTGCAGATATTTTGCTCCTAATTTATTTTGGACCTGGAGAGCTTGTTTGGAGGTTCTAGCAGAGGAACGCAGCTACTTGTATACCCTTGACCAAAGACCAGTCTTCCTCTATTGAGAATGGTCATCCCATTCGACCAAGCGCGCAGCTTTGGGAAGGACACACATGGAGCGGTGTGGGAGGAAGGGGACACCGCCTAACCAGCCAGATCAGCAGAATCAACCCTGGAGATCAATGGGGTGACTGATGTCACAGCCAGATCGCCCTCACATCCTGCTCCTTTATTTTGAAACAAGATTGAACAAATAAATATGCTCTAAAATTAAGCCTTTTAAGATGGGATCTAATGAGGTTTAGATTTCAGAATAGGCCTGGAATCACATTTGCGCCATTCATTTTCTTTTTAAACTTTTTTTTCCCCCTTTGCTATTCTGGGGTTTGGAATTCAATGTCTTGCCCTTGCAAGGCAGGCTCTCCTACTTGAGCCACTCCTCTACCTTTTTGCTTTTAGTTAGTCTCAATAGGGTCTTCCTGTTGCTGGGAATGTGGCTTAGTGGTAGAGTGCTTGCCTAGCATGCATCTAGCATGCATGAAGCTCTAGGTTTGATTCCTCAGTACCACATAAACAGAGAAAGCTGGAAGTAGTGCTGTGGCTTAAATGGTAGAGTGCTAGCCTTGAGCAAAAAGAAGCCCAGGGACAGTGCTGCCCAAGCCTGAGTTCAAGCCCCAGACCCTCCTCCTCCCACCCCCAAATAGGGCCTTGTATTTATGCTCTGGGACTGCTTGGACCAGGACTTTGTATTTCGTTAAGTTTTCCATATAGCTAGGATGATGATATGTGCCACTGTGCCCAGATTTTTATTGGTTGAGATGGGGTCTTCCATACTGCTCAGGCTGGCCAGGAGACACAATCTTCCCACTCTGTACTTCCTGAGTAGCAGGGATTACAAGTGTAAGCTGCTACACCTGGCTGATGAACATTTTTTT
>NW_012270840.1:0-1252 GCF_000151885.1 Dipodomys ordii
CTCTACCACTGAGCCACCTTCCCAGCCCCTAATCACTTTTCTTATGCCTCTCTTTCTTTCTGCATGTTTATCTCCCTCCATGTGAACATGTGCACATGCACATGGCCATGCATGCACTACACATACACGCACACACATACCACATATATCTTGTCTAATTTCTTTATTACAGTTTCTCCTATGCAATCCTTGTAATCTCTTATGACCTTGAATTTATTTATATGTATCTAGATAGATAGATAGATAGATAGATATGCCAGATAGATTTGGGACTTGCCTTAATGGAAAGCTGTCTCATTTCTATATTTTTTAGATTTCAGTGTATGTGTCCAGGGATATGTATAGATTATTCTATATTTCAGGTTCTCTTACATGTATACAGGGATATTTATAAGTCTACATTAATAATTGCAAAATAGAATTTTGTATGTAAAACTATATGCAAAAGTGACATTTTTGAGGATCCTATATGTCTACTGGGTGGTTTTTGATTGTTATAGCTGGGGATGACTGATATGCAATTATTTCACCTGGCCTGACAGGTAATGAGCTAATGATCGTGGGGACAGATGGATGGTACAGCCTGCCTCCTCTCTGTCTGTCCTCTCTGTGTGCCTGTTGCTCTCTCTCTTTCTCTCTCTCTCTCTCTCTTTCTCTCCCTCTCCCTCTGTCCTGCTCCTTCTTCCCTCCTCCTTGCCCATTCATCCCAGGGTTTTGTGTGTCCAGGACTCAGAGCAGCATTCCCAAAGGTAGTAGGTGAGTAGTTGATGCTTAGGTCACATTTGTGATGCCCCATCACGTCAGTGGTCAAATCAAGAGTCATTGTGGGAGAAGAATGTGGAAGATGAATGCACAGTGCTTGGATACTGAAGGTGTAACACCTTGGAGATCATTATGGGATGACTCAATATAGTACTATATAGCTTCCAAAGATATTGGATATTCGCTCCTTGTAAGAAGTATGAGATGTCTACACATGCACAGTCTAAACACATTTTTGTGTTCTGTAAAGTATGTGTTATCTTGAAGATGGCTTAACAAATAAAATATACTACTGGGTTATTCTGAACAATTGGTAGCTTTATTGTGTGTGTCTTGAACTCAAGGCCTGAGTGTTGTCTCTTCCTTGGCTTTTCTTTTTTTTTTGGGGGGGGGTCCGGTCATGGGGCTTGAACTCTGGGCCTGGGCGCTGTCCCTCAGCTCTTCAGCTCAAGGCTAGCGCTCTACCACTTGAGCCACAGCGCCACTTCCG
>NW_012270840.1:3377-5089 GCF_000151885.1 Dipodomys ordii
GGGGGGAGTATAGGAAGGGATGGGAAGGGGAAACAAAGGAGGAGGCACAATGCTTGATAAGAAATGTACTCATTATCTTGCCCATGTAATTGTAACTCTTCTGCACAGTATTTTCACAATAAAAAATAAAAAAGCCTATCCCATTAAAAGAGGGGAAAAAAATTTTAAACAACACTAGGACAGATGAATAATCATAGGGACTGACAGTGTGTTTTTTAAAAAGGGGTGATTTTGTCCTTTTAAATGTACGATGTGATTTTTTTTGTTTCTTTTTATGTTCTTCCCCCTATGTATATCCCCTGTTGTCACCATACTTGATTTTGGTACCTTGCATCTTGTATATACATTTGTCTCATTTAGGGAGGGGAAGGGGAATAACAAAACATTGAAACAAGGACATAGGATGACCCATTGCAACAATGATACCCACAAGACAGTATATTGGAAATGAACTTTAAAACTTCAGGTTGGAGGGAGGAGTGAGGGAGGTGAGGGAGTGAAGGGATAATGGAAGAACAAGGGAAGAGGTAACAATGCTCAACAAGAAATGTACTCATTGTCTTACTCATGTAACTGTAACCCCTCTGCACAGCATCTTTACAATAAAATTAAATTTTCAAAAAATGTTTTACAATAAAATATTAGGGTAAATTTCCACGACCTTAGAAGTGACAATTCATTCTTTTTTATTCTTTTTTTGCCAGTCCTGGGGCTTGAACTCAGGGCCTGAGCACTGTCCCTGGACTTCTTTTTCACTCAAGGCAAGCACTCTACCACTTAAGCCACAACAACACTTCTAGCTTTTTCTGTTTATGTGGTGCTGAGGAATTGAACCCAAGGTTTCGTGCATGCTAGGCAAGCACTCTACCTCTAAGCCACTTTCCCAGCCCAACAATCCATTCTTAAGATCTGACCCTAAAAAAATAAACAACAAAATACATACATGCATATATACATACATACATACACAGACGAATACATACATACATACACAGACACATATATGCATGCATACATACATGCACAGAGACATACATACATACATACATATGTTGTTATCAGGTTAAATAACATTATATTCAAAGGACACCATCAAGGAACTGAAGGCATAATAGACACTGGTGCTTCATGGCTGGAATCAAGCTACTCAGGAGGCTGAGATCTAGAGAATCATGGTTTGAGGCTATCCTAGGCAGAAAATTTCATGAAATTCTGCTAAAAAAATAGCTACCTAAAAGGAGGACTGGAAGTATTTCTCAAATGGTAGAGTACCAAGTAAGCAAGCAAGCGAAACAAGCCAGTCAAGCAAGCACTAGGCTCTGAGTTCAAGCCCTAGTGCCATCCTTCTCCCACCCACCCCCCAAAAAAGTGAGAGTGGAAGCAATCCACAACATTCAGTGAAAATATTTGCAAGGCATATAATCTGATAGAAGTTTAATATCCAAAATATATAAAGAACTCTTTCAGCTCAACAATAAAATGATATCTCAATTTAAAATGGCTAAGAAAAGTCTTAAGTAGACAATTCTCCAAAAAAAAAGACAGGCTGCTGGCCACTAAAAATGAGGAAAGACACCTTGCTTCATTAGTCAGTAGAGGAATTCAACTCAAAGTTACAAGACGTCAGTACCTCACACACCTGAGGATGCAGACAGACAGACAGACAGACAGACAGACAGACAGACAGACAGACAGACAGACAGACAGACAGA
>NW_012270841.1:0-1393 GCF_000151885.1 Dipodomys ordii
TTCCTTCCTTCCTTCCTTCCTTCCTTCCTTCCTTCCTTCCTTCCTTCCTTCCTTCCTTCCTTTCTTCCTTCCTTCCTTCCTTCCTCCTTCCTTCCTTCCCTTCTTCTTTTCTTCCTTTTTTCTGTTTTGACAGTCCTGGGGCTTGAACTCAGGTACTGGAACTGTCCCTGAGCTTTTGTGCTCTACCAGTTGAACGACAGCTCCACTTTCAGCTTTTTTGGTGCTTAATTCTAGGTAAGAATCTTAGGGACATTCCTGCCCAGGCTGGCTTCAAACCGTGATCCTCAGATCTCATTGTATAGCTAAGATTACAGGCATGAGCCCCTGGTGTCCAGCAAGGATAGGAATTTCTTAGACATTCTCAGTAAGTACTCAAACCCCAAAGACAAATGCTATTGTTTTCACTGTAAAGACAGCCATTTTTAGCCCATTGAAAATATATTTTACTGCCATGAATTAATAAAAATCAGGACAAAAATCTTGATATCCCTTTCTCCATTTTGTATTTGTCTTTGCTCTAAGCTTTTTCCTTCACAGTCACTTTGCAGTTGCTTTGGGTCCCAGGGAAGATTGGACTGATCAATATCTTTGTGACAAGAGACTAAAACTACCTCTAAGGAACAGCAGAGTCTTGCAGCACATATCACTCCCAAATGAGGATAATTCCAATAATGGGCAAGTTGCATCCTTGGAGCCAGAGAAATCATCTCATGGAAACCAGATTGCTCCTCTCAAGTGATGAAATCAATAACAACTTCTGAACCCAGGAGAAACCAGAACTGAGATGATGACCAACTAAGCAACATCTATAATCAGAATTCTTAAACTATATATACCTTGGTCTCTTGACACTAATTTTCCCTGTTTAAACCTAATGCTTGAGTATGTACCCTGAAGGTGATTGAAGATGAACTAAAGTGCCATCTTTTCATAGTGTCATTCCATGTAATCTTTCTCTGCCATGCTTCTTTCTGAATAAACTTTCCTACAGCTTTCACTATGTTTTCCCCTTGCCTGAGACCTCCTGCTGAATGCAAGGACTGAGGGTGATTACTTGCACTGATTCTGCAGTAGCAGGTGGCACTATCCAATAGGCTAGTGACCTGGATAGAATAAAAGAAGGGAAAGCCAAACTGTGAGTACAAGCTGTATTCTTCCTCAATGAGTGTCTATTGTTGCTGCTATCACCCACACCCACCAGATTCTCCTTCTTCAGACTTTCAAAGTAGACTTTTATCAGTGACTATCCAAGGAGTTTCCAGAACTTTCACTGAGACTGCATCATGGTCTCCTTGCTCTTGCTGTGAACCTTCTAGCTTGTGTGTGTGTGGGGGGGGGGGGGGTGCTCGCGCATGCCTGGGGCTTGAACTCAGTGCCTAGGTACTATCTCTTA
>NW_012270841.1:9698-12800 GCF_000151885.1 Dipodomys ordii
CTGAAGGCTAGTGCTCTACCACTTGTTTCACAGCTCACTATCAGCTTTTTGGTGGTTATTGGAGATAAGAGTCTCATATACTTTCCTATCTGAGCTGGCTTTGACCCTCTATCCTCAGATATCAGCCTCCTGAGTAGCTAGGCATGAGCCATCATACTACTTGTCTCTATTTGGTGCATTGTAGTGAGTGGTCAGACCTGACGCATGTTGGAATCCTTGGAGTTGAGCAACTAGCTTAGGGTTCTGGTTACAAATAAAGATAGCAAAATGTTGTTTGGGCTCCTTCAATAGCCCAAGAACATGGAATTCATGTGATATAATGATCTTGTGGATCTTGCAAATGAGTCCATTCTTTAGAAACTGAAGATGTTTGACATTTTTTGGGGGGAGTAGTAACTGTACCCCCTACTATCATAGTTTGATATTATTAAGAAAGTCATACTGTTAGGACTTTCTATTGAGTCCCTTCATCTGCTTCTTCCTGGGCTTTCTTTCAGAAAGGACCACTTACCTTCCCCACTCTAGTCAGCCTCTCTTCTTCTTTCTCAGCCTCATAACGCTTCAGATCCAGTTTTTTTTTTAAATCATCTTATGAGTTATTTATACTGAACAGGTATTATGGACTTTTGACTGTGGGCAAGCTCATGTAAAGGTAAATGCTTTTTCTCTCTTAAAATTTTGAATAAATCTCCAACTATCAATGAATAGATTTGGATCATAACCACCCAAAGCCAAGTGATAGAATAGATTAATAGAGAAAGAAATTTGTGAAGAGAGGGACTCTATGGCTCCATACATAAATGAACCACTAGCCCAGGAGCTCATCTATCTCATATATATCTATATATCAAAATATGTCATCATGTTCTAGTTATATAATGATATTTTGGTCAACAATAGATTGAGTATATATACCACAGTGGTTCCATAAGATTATATTGTAAGGTCTGCTCCTGGATGGTGAGCAGACTCCATCCTCCTCGCAGCAAAGTCTCCGCCCAGTACCTGCATTACGTAGGCAACTGACATACCTGGAAGAGGTCACATCTGCATCTGCTGAGGTCACATCTGAATTCAATGTGGCCACACCTTTCCTCACCCTTACCCTAGGTAAGGCCTACCCCAGGGCCAGATGCCCTCTTCCCAGGTCTTTTTGCAAGCCTTGTGGAGTGCCAACCTGGCCTGGTCCCAGCAGGTCTACTGAATAAACCTACCCTTTACCTGAATGCCACGTGCATGGTGTGGTTCTTACTCGGCTACCTCTTTTTAAAAACCTAACATATATCATCTGGAGTATTGTAGTTATTTTATTTGATATAAGTACATTCTATGATATTTGTACTATGATGAAGTTGCCTAATGATATATTTCTCAAAACACATCATTATCATTAAGTGATACAGGAATATGTGTGTGTGCACATATATATACATGTGCAATCATGTATGTAAAGAATATACAAGGGGAATGGTTACTATTTGCCTGTGGTTGAGAAGAAATCTTTTATCAGCTTAAAGTGGTAAGAGCCTGCCAACTGTGGACAAACAGACACATTAACAGAAGAAAAGTTTATTTCACATACGCATGGCAACATTCACCAAGAGTTTGTAGCTAACTGCTGATGGCTCATACCTCTAATACAAGCTACTCAGGATGCTGAGATCTGAGAATCATGGTTTGAAGCCAACCTGGTTAGGAAAATCTATGAGACTCATGACTCCAATTAACCACCCAAGAGCCAGGAGTGGAACTTTGGCTTAAGTGGTAGAGTGCTAGCTTTGAATACAAAAGCTCAGGGACAGCACCCAGGTCTTGAGTTCAAAACCCAGGACTGACACGCAGACACACAGAGTTTGCTGAAAAGAAAAAGGTAAGGGTTTATGTACTAGTTTAAGAAAAGGAGGGATTTTACTGTTGGAGGGGTTTTAAGGTTCTATGGAATATTATGGAGGGATCTGTTGGGACTTTTTTTTATCCCAATTACTAATGGGACAGTCTCTTTCCAGCTGGAAGGTCCCCCTCCCACAGGGTGATTTATGACAACTGAATTCACACCTCCTGGTGTGAAGGGTCAGTAATCTCCCAAACAGGAAACTTCCTCAGAGAGGGTTGATAGCAGCTGCATTTTTAGAGGGCTCTGCTTAAGTTTGGATAAGGTTTCTTTCTGCAGCTGTTGTTTATTCAGATGTCTTCAGTTTAAAATAACCTTCATGCCACTGGTGTGTTGTTGGTCTATCTGTCATTTTTTCCCAAACCACTAATGAGTTTAGAGGTAGAGCAGCCAGAAGGAATACAGACTGAAAGAGGTCAGTGGGGTTTACCATATTTTTCCTTTATCTGTCTCACAGAACCCCCTTTATGTGAGAGGCTTAATGTCAGACCACTGCCAGCCCCCAAGCTTGTGTCTTTTCCATCACTGCCTTGGACAGAGAGGATTCCACTTCACCTGGTTAATGACATGTCTCTCCTTGATTCAATTGTGGCCAAGTGTGCCAAGTGGAAGGGGTACTCTGGCCCATTCTGAGGCTCAGGCCCTCCCAAGACTACATATTATGGGTTCTTCTCAGTGTTCTGTTTGAAGACAAGGGTAATTCCAAGATGAAGAAAACAAATTCTCCCTCTCTTACTTTTCTTCCCATCTCTCTTTTAAAAAACATATATGTCATTTATATAATAAATAATATATTATACGTAATACATGATATATAATATATGATATATATTGTCTTTAAGTAGTTGCACAAAAGGATTAGCATTCAATATGTCAGTTTATTAGTACAATGCCTCTTGATCAATATCACCTCTTTCATCATTTTCCCCCATATCTCCCAACCCCTTCCCCTCAATTTTCCTAATTTCATGGGATATGCATTAAATATTATGACTGCGTTTCCCCCTCTTCTCTCTTCATTCTTCTAACCCTACCTCCTTGATGACCTCCTTCCCCATGTAGGTCTGCTCCTGGATGGCTAGCAGACTCCACCCTCCTCACAGTGAAGTCTCCACCCAGTACCGGTATTACCTAGGCAACTGGGACACCTGGAAGGGGTCACATCTGCATCTGCTGAGGTCACATCTGAATTTGATGTGGCCACACCTTTC
>NW_012270842.1:0-4866 GCF_000151885.1 Dipodomys ordii
CTTGAGCTGAAGAGGTGAGGGGCAGCGCCCAGGCCCAGAGTTCAGGCCCCACAACCGGACCCCCAAAAAAAGAAAAAAAAAGAAAAAGGAGACAAAAGGAAACAGTTTACATAAGACTTTATTACTTGTTTCCGTCCTTCCTCAGATTGCTTTCAACAATGAATTTTCTTACATTTTAAATATCAAAACTATTATAGGTTCTCAAAAAGTTGCAAAATAGAGCAGAAAGCTTCCTTGTACTTATCATTCAGCTTTCCCTCAACAAAAGAAAAAAATCTTACAAAATTATAGAGTATATAATCAAAACCAGAACCATTGACTTCCTACAATTCAGTATATTATAGATGCTGTTCAGATTTCAGTAATAAAAGGTGACTTTAAGGGCTTGGGAGGTAGCTTAGCAAAAGAGAGCTTGCCCAGCAGAGAAGGCTCTGGGTTCAGTTCCCAGCACCCTCAAAAAAGATGAAAATCTAAGATTACAATGAATCTTTGATGTCTAAGACTTCTAATTCAAATTCTTGCTGTTCGGATACCTGTGAGATCAGGCCCCTTGCACCTAAGCAGCCATTCTACAGTTCCATTTGAGCTTTCCTTACTTTTATGTTCATTACTGGGACATTCTTTTAGGCTAGACTGTGTAATTTACCATATAAGGATTTAAAAAATGAGCCTTAAATTTAAAAATTATTGTAAAATATATATAACATGAAATTTACAACTGTCTCTCTTTATGTATTTGGCTATTATAGTTCATTGGAAAACATTTTATTATCTTTTAGTTGCACAAAGGGATTTCAATTCAACATATCAACTTATAAGTACAAAAAATTTTGATCAATATCATCCTTCCCATTGTTCTCCCCATCTTGCTCTATAGTTTAATATTAACTGCCTTATTGAGTAGAATTATATACTATACTACATTATTTTAAAATTTATTTCAATTTTAAAAACGTTATGTGGGCTGGGAAGGTGGCTCAGTGGTAGAGTACTTGCCTTGCATGCACAAGGCCCTGGGTTCGATTCCTCAACACCACATAAGAAAAAGCCGAAGTAGTGCTGTGGCTCAAATGGTAGAGCGATAGCCTTGAGCTGAAGAGCTGAGGGACAGTGCCCAGGGCCAGAGTTCAGGCACCACGACCAACAAAAAAAAAAGTCATGTAAATTAGAGTCCAGTGGCTCATGTCTGTAATCCTAGCTACTTAGGAACCCGAGGTTTGAGAATCACTGCTAGAAGCCAGCCTGGGTAGAAACCTCCTTGAAACTCTCATCTCCAATTAACCAGCAAAAGTTGAAATGGAGGTGTGGTTAGCCACACCTTGTATGTCATCAGCCTTGAGTGAAAAAGCCAAGCAAGAACATGAAGCCCTGTGTTCAAGCCCCAGTGCGGTGTACACACACACACACACACACACACACACACACACACACACACACGGTGAATTTGATTATATTATATATACTTATGGAAATATCATAGTGAAATTCCATTATGCAATTAATTTACACCAGTAAAACTTATTTCAAGTCCTCTGCTAGTTTGGAAACTCTTCAAAGGCTCAGAATCTTGCTTAAGTAAAAATACACTTACAGGGGTGGTGGTTGTGAGAATGTTAAAAGGGGTAACACTTATCAAGATGCATTCTATTCATAAACTTCTCTATTAGTGGCAACTCCTTTGCACAACTAATTAAAGATAAGTTTAAAAGAATATACATACATACGTACATATGTGTATTTTTTTCTCAAAATCTCCAGCAAAATTTTGGGCTATTAATAGATGTGGATTTTTCTTTCTTTTTCAAGAAACATCCTTTCCCCTAAATTTTATTTTTTGTGGTACTGGGTATCAAACTTGACCTTTGTCCCGACCCGCAGGACTTCAACGAGGGCAATGAACCTAAGCGAGAAGGAATGAAGAGTCGAAGAATGACAGCAAGACAAGGATTCTGATCAAGCTGCCAAATTTTTATTTTTCATACAAGGGTATTTATATGCTTAGAATAAGGAAGCCTTTTCATTGGCCATAGCAGCTGCAGGATGTTTGCTTAGGGCAGTGTGAAAAGGTGGTCCTTAGCAGCTACCTGGTGTTTGTTTGGGGTAGGATGAAAGGACCGGATTCAGTAAACAGCCTGGAGATATTCCAGCGAGATAGTCAAGCTTAGGGCTCCCGACATCTCCCCATTTCTTATTTAGAAAATTGACCATCAATTGTTGGATGCTCTTTTTAAGAGGGTGACAGAGGCTCTGTTCCTCTAAGGGCCCAGGGTTTTTCTCCGCTCCCGAACAAGCTTCCTCACTCAGGGTGGGGAATTTTACAGGCCTTGGCATGTTTTTTGATGAGGCGGCTTGTGGGTATGCATGCCAACCGTCATGCACCAGAGCTTGCCACTCAGGGGTCTTGGGTTTTGGGATCTCGAGGATCCATCCCCCTGCAGTCTTACCTGCACCCTTGATTAGCGGAGGGGCCTATAGGAGGAGGGGCAAACCTATCCCTTATGACAAGGGCGCAATAGGTCTTGCCCGTTGAATGGTCAGGAGTTATGAATAAGGAGAAGGGTTTTCTAAATAAGAAAAAATAAGGCGGGGGAGATTTCCCACTGGAACAAGCTCATGGCAAAACACTAATTAAAAGCCTGGGGGTAAATCCTAGATCTCAATGCTGCGGTCTGCCATATCAAGGCAATGGTGATGAACCTGTATGGGCTTAGAAGCCAAGAGATTAATCTGTTATTTAATAAATTCAAACAGGAAGGTCCATTTCTGGAGTTCTAGCTGCATCTGTAAGAGAAAGGCATCATCCTGGGGCGGGGGGGGGGGGAAGGTTTCCCCTGGGTTGTGATAAGCCATTCACCTTTTTATCAAGAGTTCTGGCAGCCACCTTGGGGCCACTTGTTCTTGATCTAAAAGACAAAGAGTGGTAGGGAGTGGTCTACCTGTAGCTTGGGTGGGCATTGCCCCTTGACTTTGTTTGCCCAAGGGACATTCACGTGCAAAGTGACCAGGTTGTTTACAACCTGGGGACTGAACTTTGAAATGCCTTGGTAAAAGCAGCGCCTATGGTGAGCCCCATGGCATGAGCGGTTCCTACTCCAGCACAAAGCCTGACGAACTCAGAGAGGTCACCCTTGTTTTTATGTGGCCGGAGGACATCTTCACATGCCGGGTTAGCATTTTCAAAGGCAAGATGTTTAACAAAGGCACTTTCACTTTCACTAGGCCCAAGAAGCCTTTCCACAGCCAAGTTAAGCTGTGAGACAAAGTCACTGTAGGGCTCATCTGGCCCCTGTCTAACTTTTGCCAGGGAAGTAGTAGCCGATCCCTTTTGAGGGAGGACACTTCCAAGCATAAAGGCCAGCATTTTGAATTTGTGCCAAAGGTCCGATAGGAAAGCGTGCCTGTTTAGCATTGGTATCAAAGGGCGCATTACCCAAAAGTTTAGTATAGGTCCAGGTTTTTGAAGATGTTTTAGCCAAATTTTTTTGCATGGTCTCTCTACATTGTTCCTTAAAGTCCACATTCCATAAAACAAAATCACCCCCACTAAGGGTGGCGCGGGCCAGAAACTTCCAATCTTTAGGGGTGAGCCAGCGCGCACTTTGGTTTTCTAACAAGGCTATGGTATAAGGGGCAGTCGGGCCATATTGGACACATGCATTTTTAAGCTTTTCAACAAACCGGAGGCTAAGCCTCTTATACTCTTGTTGGCCTTTTCCCTGGGTGGGTTGTTCCTCTTCATCCCCAGTATCCTGTTCCTCATCTTCCTTTTCCTCCTCTTCTGATTCATCCTCCTCATCCTCTGAGGTCCTATCTGTCTGGCTCCGAGTTACTGGAAAGGCGAGAACTGATTGATGGCGTGATCTAACCTTAATTTTATCAGGCGGTTTTGGCGTATCAGCCAAGGCCAGTGTGCGGAGTTCGTAATCAAGGGACCACAGTTCTTTTAAAAGTTGAAGGTGTTCTCGCCTATGTTGAAGGGTCTTGCGTAAAGGGGCCAGGTTAAGTAAAGCGGGGAGAGAAAGAACATCTAGATCTGGAGGGGCAGTGGGCCCTTGAAGGGCCGGGCCACAAAAAGAAGGGATTTTCAGTAAATTGACCAACAGTCATATCTAATACAACCAATGGGCAAGCCACGGGGGGGCCGAGAGGCATGTTGAAGAACCTCCTCTCCCGTTTTCACAAGTTTTAAAATTCCACTATCAAATAGAGAACATTTTAAAACTTCATTAATCAAATTCCAATAGGAAAAGGCAGTAGCAGGAACCTTTTCGGGACCAAAGATTTCATAATAATCTGTTAAACAATCTCCTACTCTTTGCCATCTTTTTGCATCTATGATTCCTTCAAAGGAGAACCAAGGACACAAGTCCTCTATGAATGAGAAAAATAATTCTAAATCCTTTTTCTTAACCCGCCTTCCCCGTGTCTTGAAGGCCTCCTTGAGGTCTGACAGAAATAGATCATGTGATGATATTGCTTGTCCCATAGTGGGTCACTCACCATGGGCCGTCCCCACTCTCCTCCTGGATCTGTCTCTCGGCGGGGTCTGTCGAGGTGATCTCGGACTGTACTTGGCCAAGTTTTCCTGGAGGACGGTGTTCCTTCCTTAGTCAGAGGCTCGAGCCCCACGTTGGTGCCAGTTGTCCTGACCCGCAGGACTTCAACGAGGGCAATGAACCTAAGCGAGAAGGAATGAAGAGACAAGAGACTCGAAGAATGACAGCAAGACAAGGATTCTGATCAAGCTGCCAAATTTTTATTTTTCACACAGGGGTATTTATATGCTTAGAATAAGGAAGCCTTTTCATTGGCCATAGCAGCTGCAGGATGTTTGCTTAGGGCAGTGTGAAAAGGTGGTCCTTAGCA
>NW_012270842.1:4916-6854 GCF_000151885.1 Dipodomys ordii
GGAAGTGGTGCTGTGGCTCAAGTGGTAGAGCACTAGCCTTGAGCTGAAGAGCTGAGGGACAGCGCCCAGGCCGAGTTCAGGCCCCACGACCGGGCCAAAAAAAAAAAAAAAAGAAAAAAAGAAATACCATAGTGAAGTTTCTTTATGTAATTACTATATCAGCAAATTTTAAAATAATAATGCTGAGCTCATAGAGTCGATATAAATATTTAACGAGGTGATGCATATATGCAACACTAAGTTCTTTGCTTGGCATTTGGTAAGTATCCTGTAGATATCAGTCGTTGTAGTAGTCACTGATCTTATAATTTAGTACACAGGATTTGTTCACAGAGACCTGACCCTGGTAAAGTCAATTTCCTCATCTATAAAATGGAGGCAATAACACTAACCAAGAAGAGTAATTATCAATGTTATATGAGATAATCTACTTACTCCAATGTCTAGAAAACAGTAAGTACTCAATAAATGAGCACTATTGTTATTTGGCACAGCAATTAATGGGATATATATTATATTATATGAAGATGCCCACAATGAAACCCATTAAACACTGTAAAAATATAGGAAGAGCAAAGAGAAAATGTGAATGTAAAGGAGGAGTGAACTTGTTCAAAGTACTATGTATAATATGTGCCTATATGAAATTATCACAATGAGCCCCTCCATAGTATTGATTTATGTTAATAAAAAACATAAACTAAAACACATAATTGGGTAAATGTTCCATAACTGAGAAATAAAAACCTACCAACATCATCTTTGACATTATAAAGAGGACATGAGACCATCTTTACGTAAGAAGTTTTGATAGATATACTGAAATCTTTTTGGAATTTCCTGTGAGTAATTATAAGTCTCAGGCCAATGTGTACATAAGACTTGTGAGTGTGTGTAAAAGTTACTAAGCAATATGGGGAAATGGTCCTCCTGCTTATTTTTTCCATCAACAAATAACATCATTTGATGGATCAACAAGTTCATTCCCTAAGAGAATACCAAAAAGGATATTACTCAGGACTTTAAAGAGTCCCATTTGGTAAGACTTTGGTAAATTATATATTTAGATAATGATAAACCAAGACCTTAGGACAAATTCACAAACACCTCCTCTGCTTCTGTAGCTGTAGTGATGTAAGAATATGGGGGAAAAACATCCAAAGAGACTAAGGGCAATGGTCCAAAGTTTGCACTAAGTGGATTTCTTAACCCCACTTTCTAGCTCTTTCCCAACCAAGCTAACCTCTCTAGATACAAGAATGACCCTCAAAAAAGTCTTTATTCTTGCTTCCTTTTGGCCTCCTTTCCCCCTCCTCTCTGATCTCGGCCCCCAGCATCTTCTTGCTCTACTCCAATCCCCACAAATCCTTCTGACAATGTCCTATATGAAGTAGTTTTCCAAGGAATAGATAGTAAATGGCCTCCCTTCTATTAAAGCTGACGTCCAGTAGGCCATTCCCTTAGGGCTCTGCTTTTCATTTCCTAAAGTGACAAGAAATAAAACTTTAACAATGGAGCTACTTCTCACTGTTCCAACTCTGGCAAATTAGCATACTTCACTGCCCCAAAGAACAGGTCCGGGAGCTCCTCTGTGGCATCTTGCTAGGAAAGCTAGATTTCTGAGGTTAAGAGTGAGGTTGGTGCGTGGTAACCCATGACATCTTCCAACTGGGTAGTCCACCCACAGTGCTGAGTAGGCTTGTGGGGTGCATTACCCAGAGCAAAGCTCTCCTCCATAAACTCAGCTGGAGCAAGCTGGAATGTGAAGACAGGGATAATGATAAGAATTCCAACTTCTATCCCTCTCCCACAGTATAACCTCTGCTTTCACTGTATTTGATGTCGGTATAATTTGTGGAGGGGAAGGGGAAAAACAAGTCGTTTAAATAAGGATACAGGTGGACCCGTTGCAACAATGAGAAGTACACGTTGTCATGT
>NW_012270843.1:0-312 GCF_000151885.1 Dipodomys ordii
GAAAGAAAGAAAGAAAGAAAGAAAGAAAGAAAGAAAGAAAGAAAGGAAGGAAGGAAGGAAGGAAGGAAGGAAGGAAGGAAGGAAGGAAGGAAGGACAGAAGCAAGGAAGGAAGGAAGGTAGGCAGGCAGGCAAAGAAAGATTGATGGCTTAATGAGCTGGGCATAGCTTAGTGGTGGCATGATTGTTTAGTTTGTGGAAAGTCCTCTGGGTGGGGGGAGAGGAGGGGAGGAAGGAGGAGGGAGGGAAGAAAGAGGAGGAGGAGATGGCTGTGGCTGGGCCATTCTCTCCTTCAGGTCCCCACAAACCCTCAT
>NW_012270843.1:5087-6843 GCF_000151885.1 Dipodomys ordii
GTAATCTTAGCTACTTGGGAGGCTGAGATCAGGAGGATCACAGTTCCAGACCAATGACAGAGACGTTCATGAGGCCTCTTCTCAGCCCATAGTGATGAGCAATGCTTTGAACCTGTCAATGCATGCCATGTGGGAGGCTAAGCTTGAGAGGATGGAGGTTCAGGGCCAGCCAGGACAGAAATGTCTACAAGATTCTATTTCCACAGAGGGACGCTAGGACGATGACAAGAAGGCAAAACTAGGGCTGGGAATGTGTCTTAGTGGTAGAGTGCTTGCATGAAGCCCTGTTTCAATTCCTCGGTACCACATACACAGAAAAAGCTGGAAACTGCTGGCCGCTGGTGACTCATGCCTATAATCCTAGCTACTCAAGAGGCTGAGAGCTGAGGATCGCAGTTCAAAGCCAGACTGGGCAGGAAAGTCTGTGAGCTTCTTATCTCCAATGAACCACCAGAAAACCAGAAGTGGTGCTGTGGCCCAAAGTGGTAGAGTGCTTGCCTTGAACTCAAGAGCTCAGGGACAGTGCCCAGGCCCAGAGTTCAAGCCCCACAACCGACCAAAAAACAAAACAAAACAAAACAAAAAACACCCAAACTCCCTGTACTGTTCTGAATTCAAACCTCAGTACCTCAAAGAAAATGAGAAATTCAACACAGGCACACGGTGAAAATGGTGATGGTGTTTCAGGAATTTTTCTTTTTCTTTTAATTTAATTTTATTTTATTTGTGAACATACTGTACAGAGGGGTTACAATTACTGGGAAGGATAATACCTACATTTCTTACCAAGCATTGCAGCCTCCTCCTTTGTTTACCCTTCACATCCCTTCCCAGCCTCCCCCCTCCCCCATGTTTCAGGAATTTTTCTATCTCGGCTGGTCTTGAACTATGATCCTCTAGATCTCAGCCTCCTGAGTAGCTAGAATGTCAGGCGTGAGGCACCAGGCAATGCGATCGCCCAGCTCACATTACTTCAGTCCTGAGAACAAGCCTATGAGATGAACAATGTAATGTGTCTTCCCAGAGGAGGAAACTGAGGCACGACATTGAAAAACATTCCCAAAGTCACTCACTGATAAATAAGTGCCACAAACCAGTGGCTGTACTGTAGAGGGGTGGGGGAGGGTTCCAGTGGGAGGAGCTTCCAGTGGGAGGAGCCTCCGGCCTGTGGTGAACAGCTCATCATCGCTTCCACTCTGATGCTCCTTCCCGGTCAGCATCCCTCTGGGGCCTTTTGGTACCCAACTTGCCAGGTTGAGGACCCGGCGGTCGGGCGGCGCAGTTCCCAGACCGGACGCCAGAGGGCGCCGTGCGCAGGGCCCCGGGCGCCGGGCGCGCGCCCTGGCGCGGACACGAAGCCCTGGGCGGTTTGTTCTTGGCACCGGCGGTGAACTTTGGCCCGGGGAAGTCATCCGAGCCCAAGCCCCAGATTCTGGCTGCGCAGCGCGGTGACTGCGCGGCAGCCACGGGCGCTCTAGCTGGGACTGCGGCGCGAGCCCCGGCTGCCCGGCTCAACCCCGGGCTCCGTGTCCTCCGGGTGCCCGGTGCCCCGCAGAGTCCGCAGAGGTGACACGCGGGGCCTTCCCTGCGGGGCGGCCCTGGGCATTCCCTCCCCCGCCCCTTGGCCAAATCTCGGCGTACTTGGCTCGCTCAGTGCCATGGTCCTTGGGAAAGCTTCTGGAAGCATCTTCCAGGTTGGAGCTGGTTCAAGGCCAGCCCTGGGGTGTCCGCAGGCCTGGCTCCAGCCCCCGGGGCG
>NW_012270844.1:0-411 GCF_000151885.1 Dipodomys ordii
GCGCCACTTCTGGCTTTTTCTGCTTATGTGGTGCTGAGGAATCGAACCCAGGGCCTCCTGCATGCAAGGCAAGCGCTCTACCACTGAGCCACCTTTTCAGCCTATCAATCACTACTTCTAAAAGTGCCCAGGGATCTGTTCTTTGTGCACATTTACCTAGTACCTCTGTTGACAGTGACCATGATGGTGACAGTTTCGAGAAAGTCCCTCAGTGCCAGATGCTTTTTGAATATTGTTCCCTTTTGTTTTAGCAGTACCAAAGTTTGGACTCAGGGTCTTGCACTTGCTCAGCTAAAGTTTTAGTGCTTGAACCATACCTCTAGCCCAACATTACTCTCTCTCTCTTGTCAGTTCTGGGGCTTGAACTTAGGGCCTGGGAGCAGTCCCTCAGCTCTTCAGCTCAAGGCGAGC
>NW_012270844.1:6191-7544 GCF_000151885.1 Dipodomys ordii
AATCGAAACCAGGGCCTTATGCATGCAAGGTAAGCGCTCTACCACTGAGCCACCTTCCCAGCCCCAACATGAATGTTTCTTGAATTGAGTAAATACACAGTAAGGCTATACAGTACAGGCCCATGATACAAAGTTGCTGAAGTGAATGAATGGGCAGGGATTACTGAAGTTACAGGCAAAGTGGTATTTCTTTTCCAGAGATTGTCTTCGTCAGATAGCAATGTTTATCTCCCTGAAACTTCATGTCCCTTTTCTTGGAGAAGGTGGAAAAGATCTTTTCTTAACTGAGAATATCCATGCACACAATGCAGCCAGTCAGACTGGCAGTGGTCTCACGTAACTGATGGAGCAGATGCCAACTTGCTTGAAAGAATGAAATTCAAGTCTAGACCTAAAAGAGTTTCAACAAATAAAATTCCTAGAAAGTAGCTCAGTGTAAAAACAATCACCGTACACAAGAAAAAAAAGAAACTGTAAAGCAGAGATCAGTGGTTCATACCTGTAATTCTTGCTACTTAAGAGGCTGACAACAGAAGGATTGCGGTTCAAGGCCAGCCCAGACAGAAGTCTGGAGGAGTCTGGTCACAATGGCATGTGGTGGCATGCAGGGTGTCAATGGCAGAAAGCCAAGACTCAGCAGATTGGAGTTCAGGGGCAGGCATACCTGGGCCAGAACCAAGACCCTATTATAAAAATAACCACTGAAATAGGGTGCTTGCTTGCCTTGCATGCATGAAGCCTTGGATTCGATTCCTCAGTACCACTTAAGCAGAAAAAGTCGGAAGTGGCGCTGTGGCTCAAGTGGTAGAGCACTAGTCTTAAGCTGAAGAGCTGAGGTACAGTGCCCAGGCCCCACAATGGACAAAAAACAAACAAAAACCCACTATAAAACAGGGCTGGAGGCATGGCTCAGTGGTATTGGGCCAGCCTTTAAAGGTTGTGGAAAAAATTGCAGACATTTTCAGAAAAAAACAATTTGCGCTAGCTACTTGTTATAATTTGATGTGCACTTTTCTCTCATATATATGTAATTATTATTTTGAGATAGGATCTCACTATGCAGTCTAGGCTGCTCTCATACTTGAGGTTTTCCAGCCCCAGCCATGAGTACTGGGATTACAGGCGTCCTCTGCCAGCCCTAGCTCCTCCTTCTAGTACTAAGCAGATACTCATAGAAAAAGATTAGAAGAGAGAGTGTGTAGTTACTTACTGAGATAATGAATGGATGGATGCATTCTAGAATAATGCCTGGCATACAGCACCCAGAACCCCCTCTAAATTTGCAATTGCTTTTTTTTTTTGGGGTCCCGTCATGGGGCCTGAACTCTGGGCCTGGGCGCTGTCCCTCAGCTC
>NW_012270845.1:0-1390 GCF_000151885.1 Dipodomys ordii
CTCTACCACTTGAGCTACAGCGCCCCTTCCGGTTTTCTGGTGGTTTAGTGGAGATAGGAGTCTCACGTTCTCTCCTGCTGGGGCTGGCTTTGAATCACGATCCTCAGATCTCAGCCTCCTGAGTAGCTAGGATTACAGGCGTGAGCCACCAGCGTCCGGTGTCTGTAAGATTTTTATCTCCAATAAACCACTAGAAAACCGGAAGTGGTGCTGTGGCTCAAGTGGTAAAGTGCTAGCCTTGAGCTGAAGAGCTGAGGGACAGTGCCCAGGCCCAGAGTTCAGGCTCTAAGACTGACCAATAAATAAATAAATATTATATACACCAGTCTGATGTATTTAAACTTCGTAAGTGCTCGGTGTGGTACAGCACATCTGTAATCCCAGCACCAGAGAGGATGAAGCAGGAGGACTATTTTAGTGAGATCCTGTCTTAAGGAGGAAAAAAAGTGGGAGACCTCTGAAAAGAGAGCAAAGCAGAAGGTGAGGGGAGAAGAGGATTTTCTAGTCTTGACTGACAATTTATAAATAAGCACAGGAGGTAAAAAGATAGAAATCACTGAGAAAACGAAGTAGTCCTGAACAGATTAGAATTCACAAAACAATCAAGGTTGTTGGTTTATGATCTGATTAATCAGGAAGAGTACCGATTAAAAGACCCATCTCAAGGTCTGAGTTTACATACAGGTCCCCCCCACCCCTGAATAAGGGCAGAGCAAAGGCTAAGTGGTAGACAGAACACTCCCTTCATATGCACAAATTCCTGGGATCAACTCCCAAAACTGCAAACCAAAATATACAAAACAAATTAAAGGTGAACAAATAGAACCTATAAAACCAAACAATATGCTTTAGGATTCTGGACTGCTGAAATTTCACCCATGAGACCCTAAGGCCAAATGAGAGTTGATGTTCACCTCTGTGCTGGTCAGCTACCAACAAACTCTGAGCTTCATTGACCCACCATCAAAAACATAAAATCGTCCAAAATCTGAAAATTTCTAGCAACCCAGATGATTGTACAAGTGGAAGATTCCACATTTGATCGTGACAGATCTCAGCCAAAGAGCAGGTGCGTGGGCATGTATAAAATTACCTTCAGGTGATGTTTACACAGTGTGCAGGAGGCACTGGGGTGGACTAGTGAGTCCTGGCCTAGCAAGTATGAGGACTTGGGCTCCAGAAGCATCTAGTGGCTCCACATGTGCTTAGCTGGGTGTTGGTGGCTGGCAAGTATAATCCTAGCTACTCAAGAAGCTGAGATCTGAGGATGGAGGTTTGCAGTCAGCTCTGCCAGGAAATTCTGTGAAACTCTTTACTTCCAATTAACCATCAAAAAGCCAGAAGTGGTGGTGTACAAAGTGTTTGAACACTAATTTTGTTTTTTTTTTTT
>NW_012270845.1:4140-6323 GCF_000151885.1 Dipodomys ordii
GCTCGCCCTCCCGCCCGCGCCGCTGTGGCCGCGGCCGCCGCGCTCGTATTTGGCGGGAACCGTGGCGACCCTCGCAGCCCGCGCGCCGATTGGGCGAGGCCGCGTCACGTGACAGTGCGTCTCGGGTTCAGAGTACCGCCGGAAACAACCTCGCGAGAGCTGTGCTTTGCAGTCCTCCGTCGGCTCCTCTATTGATATTTTCGCGGGCGGGGGTGGGATGGGGGTGGGAGCAAAGCCTTTCGTCGGCTAGTCATTGGCTGAGAGGATAAGCCCTCCGATTGGGGGTAAAAGATGTCTTATCTGAGAGTTCGGAACTGCGATTGGCTGAGCGCGTGGGATTAAAGGGAGGCGGGCCATGCTTTTTGCGTCAGGAGTGACGCAAAACTGGTTTAGGTGAGAACTTGGAAGTTTTGAGCTTCTCCTAATGAGATATTGGCTGAATGTAACTATTGCAATCAGAATTACGCATTCCTTTGGGCAGTATTGAGATTGGAGAGTGTAGCTCTTCCTAGGTAGGCACTCTACCACGGGGGCTAACTGGGATTGCAGAAGTGAATTGCCCTACACTAGTCTAAATACATTCAGAGGGAATGAATGAATCGGACTTACATTTTAAATTCAAGACTTTCAGATATTTGTATTTCTTCTGCAAGAAGCTTTTTGTTGTTCTTGATTTCTACCGATTTTCAGATAAATCGACATTGAGAAAATTCCTCCACCTTCAACGACAAAAATTATTTGCACACTTCTTTCTTATGACTAGGCAGTTTATGTTTGTTTTGTCATTCATGAAGACAAAAACCAGTCATCACCAGGATCCGCCAGTTACTGAGGCAGTCACTGAGCCAAGGAAGTTAAAAAAATATTTGTGTGAATGCACAAATATAATTTGATGAAGTTGTGTAGATCACGGGCACTGGTGGCTAATGCCTGTAATCCCAGCGACTCAGCTCAGGAGGCTCAGATCTGAGGGTCACGGTTCGACGTCACCCTTGGTAGGAAAGTCTTATGAAACTCTTAGATCCAGTTAACCACCAAAAACCAAAGTGGAGTTGTAGTTCAAGTGGTAGAACACTGGCCTTCAGGAAAAAAAAATAACAAACTCAAGAACAGCACCCAGGCTCTGAGTTCAAGCCCCAGTACTGGTACACAAAAAAAAAAAAAATGGGGGAAAAAAACTTCATAATTCAAACTATTCATAATAGATACATTGGTATCTTAAAAAGTGAGGTTGGGGCATTATGTATTCTGAACCAAACCTTTGACTAACTACATTACTTTCTAGTGAATCATTAGGAAACATCCAGCAGTTTTCTACTTCAGAAAATCATCCCAAACTGTCTGCAGTTTCATCACTCATGTTTCATTTCAAGCATTTCCGTTGTAGCCATTTTCTTGTTCCTATTTTTTATTCATTTACTCTTCAGTTAATTATTTATTCCCCATTCATTCTGAACACTTAAAATCCAGAACAATTGATTCAAAGTTCACTATCAGTTAAAATGTATCGACCTTGGGAGATTCTTGAACAAGGTAGCATTCTAAGAGGAGTCCTTGTTGGGCTCAAAAGATGGAGACAAGATTGGGGAAGAACGTTCAAAAGAGCAAGTAAGATCACACATCTCATAAGAAACCAGATCAGAGAAAAACATCAGTGGACTTGCCCGGGCAGAGTTTGTGGCAAGTGTTAGGAAGATGGGAGTGTACCATTTAATTTGAGTTTCCTGATGACAAACTGGAGGGAAACTTGAAGGTGAGAACTCTAAAATAATAATATAATCATGGTTAACTGGAGTAAGAGTCTCATGGACTTTCCTGCCCAGACGGTTTTGAACCGTGATCTTCATATCTCAGCTCCCAGAGTAGTCAGTTACTGCCGAAAGCCACTTGAGCCTGGCTGCCTAGAAGAATTGTTAAACCTGAGCTTCCCCTCCTCGTTCCTAGATTCCTTTTCGAAATGGATTATAGATAAGCAACTTCCTTGAGACTTGGCTTCACCTCCTGCTCTCCAAGGGGCGCTGCAGCCACCATGGCCTCTCTAGGCTACGACAGAACCACACTCGTTGGTTGGAGCGGGTCTACCCTGCTCCCACCATCCTCTGCGGACGGAATGCGCGTGCGCTCGGCCGCCGACAGAGGGCGCGCGTGCGCAGACGCGTGTGCCTGTGGCGCGCCCTCCGACG
>NW_012270846.1:0-324 GCF_000151885.1 Dipodomys ordii
TCCAGCTTTTTCTGCTTATGTGGTGCTGAGGAATCGAACCCAGGGCCTCATGCATGCAAGGCAAGCACTCTACCACTGAGCCACTTTTCCAGCCCTGTCCGTGAGACTCTTATCTCCAATTAACCACTAAAAAAGTTGTTGGAGGTGAAGGTAGGGCTCAAGGGGTAGAGCGCTAGCTTTGAGCAGAAAGCCATGTGACAGCTTAAGGCCCTGAGTTAAAATTCTAGTTCCAAGCCGGGCGCTGGTGGCTCACGCCTGTAATCCTAGCTACTCAGGAGGCTGAGATCTGAGGATCGCGGTTCAAAGCCAGCCCGGGCAGGAGAG
>NW_012270846.1:374-3244 GCF_000151885.1 Dipodomys ordii
GAGATCTGAGGATCGCGGTTCAAAGCCAGCCCGGGCAGGAGAGACCGTGAGACTCCTATCTCCAATAAACCACCAGAAAACCAGAAGTGGCGCTGAAGCTCAAGTGGTAGAGCGCTCGCCTTGAGCTGAAGAGCACAGGGACAGCGCCCAGGCCCAGAGTTCAAGCCCCATGACCGACAAAAAAAAAAAAAAATTCTAGTTCCAGCGCCAAAAAGAAGGAAAAAGTATTTTCCATTTTTGATTACAAGTTCAATATATAAATGTGTGACCATTTTAAAAATGTAACAATTGCTTGGTGCTGATGGTTTACTCCTGTAATCCTAGCGACTCAAGAGGCTGAGCTCTGAGGATCACAGTTCAAAGCCAGCCCAGCCAAGAAAGTTCCTGAGACTCTTATCTCCAATTAAGCACCAAAAAAGGGGAAAAAAAGACGTTGGGCTGTGGCTCAAATGGTAGAGCCTGAGCCTTGAACAAAGAAAGCTCAGGGACAGTGCCTCGGCTTGAATTCAAGCCTCAGGACCAACACACACACACACACACACACAAATATAAACAATCCCTAAGCTTCTTGAATATCACTGTCTAACCCTTAGAAACCATTGTGAAGATTTGGATCATATCCATCCATCAGAAATTGTCCGGAACAATAAGGGTACTATTGAGGACAGTCCGAGCCAGCTCCCACAGAAGGAGCTGCTCAGCTGACAGCTCTTTTCCCAAAGGAGCCAAAAAAACACAGGAGGAATTTGACAACTGTCAAAGAGTGAAACCCTACCAGACCCCCAACAACTCACCACTTTTAAAGGAAGAGTCTAATTATTTTTTTTAAAGATTCTTCTCTTTGTCATACTTGGGTATTAGGCAGAATAATAGAAGATCTCCCACGCTCTTACAAAGATTTCCATAGTGTCTTTCCTAGAACCTATGAATTTCTCACTTTTCATGGTGTAAGAAATATTAAGGGGGGCTGAGTTCAGGTCCCACGACTGACAAAAAAAAAGAAAAGATATATTTAGGTTAAGGACTTTGAGGTGAGATTATCAGAGGTCATTTAAGTAAATTCAATTAAATTACATAGGTCCTTTGAGGAAAGAAATTTAGACTGGAGGTGTGGCTCAAATGCTATTCTCTCTTTCTTTCTCACCCTTTGGTCCAAGACCAGGATGTTCATTGGATGGCACACTACCAACTGAGCCATGCCTCCAGCCCCATCACATGGTATTCTCTAATGAGCAAAAGGCCCCGAGTTCAATCCCCAGTAGCAGAAAAAAAAAAAGGCAGAGAACATTTCATGACTGTGGTTATATTTCATGACTGTCAATGAGATGCAATCTCAGATGAAGAGGCCATGAATCAAGAAATGAAGGCAGCCTTTAGAAGCTGGCAAGGTCAAGGACATAGTTCCCTAGAACTTTCCGAAGGGAATGCTACCCTTCCTAACACCGTGATCTTAGCTCCTTGAGACTTGTATTGTTCTGCTACAGAGATAAACGGCAAGTTGTATTGTTTTAAGCCACTGAATTTGTGGAAATCCCTTGCAGCAGTAGTACAAAACCAATTCATCCCCCCTTTCTAGAAAAACACACATTTGGACTTGGTTACCATGAATCTACTTCAGTGTAAATATTTGCCGTTCCAAAGTCTAGTTCATCTTTTGGTTAGCCAGACTCTGCCATCACAGAGTACGTAGGGTACACTCAAATTGGAAGCATATATCGTGGGCTGTGTAAGAGGAAGGGCTTTGGAATTGTGCTTGCTCAGGAGCTGGGTTCTCCACTCCTACCCTGATCTTATCTGGTCTGGCTCAGCCCCAGTGAAGCAGGCTCAGCGCACGATGTGAGATTGACGGGAATCTCACCCTCTGGTGCTGCCATTTTGGGCTGTTTCACAGGTACGGCGATCCAAAGAACGAGACCACTCCTGCCTTACCAGTGGTTGATGAGGTATGAGAGTAACACACACAGAGCGGGCCCCAAAGCTTTGTCTTTGTTCTTCTTATCCTTGACTAAATGCTTTTAGCCCGTCTATATAGTCTCAGTGTTCAAAACAATCATTTAATTATTCAATAGTTATTTACTCCATGATACTATGATAGGCACTGGGGAGATCTCTCCTCCAACGAGGTTGCAGACTATAATGTGTAGACCCATAAATAGATCATGATCTCAGGACAACAGCCGGCCTTAAGGATGAGCTTACAGAGACCTGGGTATCAAGGACATAATGTGAACTTTAGACTGTAATTCAGTGCTAATATATCTAATTGGTGGGGGGAAGTGGGGAGGAAGTATTTCGATAATTTTCCCCCCTGAACTTCACAAGAGGATTACAATTTAACATCTGCAATCCTAGCTACTCAGGACTCAGAGGAAGCAGGAAGATTAAATTCCAGGCCAACCCCTAGCAAAGTTTGATGAAACCCTGGGGAGAAAAAAGGGCTAGGGGTATGACTCAGTTGATATGGTGTTTTTGAGGCCTTCAGTACAATCCTAACAATAAAGCTCTAACAGATGACCCCGAATGGTGTTATGGAATCAGGCCTGCAAAAAGAAGGGCTGGCCCGCCCTTCCTTCCCTTTCTCTTTTTTTTCTTGTCTTTTTAAAAATTATCTATTATTCTACAAAGGAGTTGCTCTTCTTTTACATCAAATTCTCTATCTTGCCTCTTCCTCCCAACAGCTGGGGGTACATGAACGACACCTGCCTCTAACTTACATTTCTGATATAGAGGAATTAACTGTTTTTAATTTCACTCAAAAATTCTACAGAGTAGCCGGGCGCTGGTGGCTCACGCCTGTAATCCTAGCTACTCAGGAGGCTGAGATCTGAGGATCGCAGTTCAAAGCCAGCCCGGGCAGGAGAGACCGTGAG
>NW_012270847.1:0-2117 GCF_000151885.1 Dipodomys ordii
CGCCCGGGCCCGGCGTCCCCGGCGTTCCTGGAGCCTCCAGGCCGCCGTCCAGCTCGATGTCCTTGGGCGGGTCGCCCTCTGCTCCAATGATGACGCCGCGCCGAGGGTCGGTGCGGTAGCGCTTGTACACATACTTGTAGAAGAGCAGCCGCTTGTCCGCCATCCAGGCGAACACCACGCACACGGGGAAGAAGACCAGCGTCAGCAGCGCCTCCCACACCTGCGGGGCGGGACCGGAGAGGGGGCGTGGTCAAAACGGGGGTGGGACTGGAGAGGGGCGTGGTCAAAACGGGGCGGGGCCGGCGTGAGACGTGGCAGGGCGGGTGGGGGTGTGGCCGGCACGGGGCGTGGTCAAAGCAGGTGGGACTGTCAGGGCGTGGTCAGATCAGAGAGTGGCCAAAGTGGGGCGGGGCCATCGTGGGGCGAATAGGGTCTGAGTGAGAACGTGTTCAGTACAGGGTGAGGGCAGCGTGGGATTGGATCAGCAGGAGGGTCAGCGCAGAGTGGGGGGTCATCTGTCATCCCTCATCCATCCATCCATCATTCATCATCCATCCTCCAGCCAGCCATCATCATCTGTCCATCATCCATGCGCCATCTATCGTCCATTCATCCATGATTGATCGTCCATTCATCCATCATCATCCATCCACTCATCATCTGCCTAGCCATCATACATCCATCCACTTTTTTTTTTTCCGGTCGGTCATGGGGCTTGAACTCTGGGCCTGGGCGCTGTCCCTGAGCTCTTCAGCTCAAGGCTACTGCTCTACTACTTGAGCCGCAGTGCTCCTTCTGGTTTTCTGGTGTTTTATTGGACATAAAGGTTTCACAGACTTTCCTGCCAGGTCTGGCTTTGAACCGTGATCCTCAAGCCTCAGCCTTCTGAGTAGCTAGGATTACAGGCATGAGCCACCAGTGCCCATCCATCCATCCTTGCCTGAACTCTGGGCCTGGGGGCTGTCCCTCAGCTCTTCAGCTGTAGACTAGTGCTCTACCACTCGAGCCTCAGCCCCACTTTGGGTTTTTTCTGCTTATGTGGTGCTGAGGAATCGAACTGAGGGCCTCATGCATGCAAGGCAAGTACTCTACCACTGAGCCACCTTCCCAGCCCCTCCATCCACTTTTTATACATCAAAAATCACACATGACTGTCAAGTGGTAAAGTGCCTACTTAGCAAAAGCAAGGTCCTGATTTCAAGCTCTCGTACTTCCCAAACCAGCCAACCAAACAACTGAACAAAAAATCAGGGACAGCCAGGCGCTGGTGGCTCACACCCGTAATCCTAGCTACTCAGGGGGCTGAGGTCTGAGGATCGCGGTTCAAAGCCAGCCCAGGCAGGAAAGTCCATGAGACTCTGATCTCCAATAAAAACCACTAGAAAACTGGAAGTGGTACTGTGGCTCAAGCAGTAGAGCACTAGTCTTGAGCTGAAGAGCTGAGGGACAGTGCCCAGGCCCAGAGTTCAAGCCCCATAACCGACCAAAAAAAAAAAAAAAAGAAATCAGGGACAAAGCTGGCACTCACTGGTGGCTCAAGCCTGTAATCCTAACTACTCAGGAGGCTGAGATCTGAGGATCTCGATTCAAAGGCAACCTGGGCAGAAAAGTCCCCCTGAGACTTTTATCTTCAATTAACCTTTTAAAGACTGGAAGTGGTGCTGTGGCTCAAATGGTAGAGCACTAGCCTTGAGCACAAAGAGCTTGGGGACAGTGCCCAGGCCTCACAATCAGAAAAAAAAAATCACAAAAAGAAAAAGCCAGGTGCATTGGCTCAAGTTTGTAATTCCAGCTACTGGAGAGGGAGAGATTGGAGCTCACAGTTCAAAGCCAAGCCCAGGCAGAAAGGTTTGTGGGACTCCATCTCAATTAATCACTGGGCATGGTGAGGCTCATCTGTCATCCCAGGGGAGACGCAGTGGCTGGTGCAGTGGTGCACGCCTGTCATCCCCAATGACACCAGGAGGCGCAAACAGGAGGATGGAAGTCCAGGCCAATCCAGGCATAAAGTGAGACCTTACATCAGAAAGCAAAAATGCTAGACGTGTGGTTCAACATAGAGCTTAGCGAGCCTGAGGCCCTGAGCTCAAGCCCTAGTACTGTTAAAAAAAAAAAAA
>NW_012270847.1:5042-7594 GCF_000151885.1 Dipodomys ordii
CCTAGCATGCCACGAGAGAGAGAGAGAGAGAGAGAGAGAGAGAGAGAGAGAGAGAGAGAGAGAACTGGCCAGGCCTGACACAGCCCCAAGTTGGGGGAAAATTGCTCAGTAGTTGTCAAAAGAACAACTGAGTCAATCACTTGGACAAACAGCCAGACGGATGGAAGTTTGACTTCAAGAAGCACTGGTCCAGTCTCGACTGCCAAGGTTAGACAGCAGGCAGGACCGGCTAGCTGCGGAGTGCCAGAGTGCCGGCCCCATGGCAGGGGAGGGGATGGAGGAGGAGGGTGTGGGCCAGGAGAGATGGGAAGAGATAAAAGTGGGGGACTCCCAGCCTTCTGGGGGAGCCCACTCTGTAGGGGGGGAATCTTCTTCTTCCAGACCCCCCCTCTGCTAGGGGTGGGGACAAGGTGTGTAGGATGGAGTTAAGTGGCCCCCAGGGAGAGGAGAGGAAGAGACAGAGAGAGACAGAGACAGAGAGACAGGCAGAGGCTGGGGGGGGCGGGCGGTGGAGATGGGAAAGTAGAGACATGGAAGAAGAGACAGACGGTCAGTCAGTTGGTCTGTCGGTCGGTGGGGGGAAGCTGAGGCGGTAGAGAGAGCAGAGCTCGGCGGCGATGGCGTAAGAGCAGCAGTGGGGCTCAGGACCTGGAGAGCTGCTGGACGGACCCAGACAGACGGATGGACAGTGGACAGATGGACGGGCAGGTAGACAGGCAGGTGGGCAGACGGCTGGATGGACAGGCAGACTGGGGCCAAGAGCCAGGGAGTTGGGGCAGGGCAGCAGCCACTGTAGGGCGTCCCCCAGCCAGAGCCAGAGCAGACCCCAAAGACAGGGGGAGGCACCCTGGCCCTGGCGCCCCCCCGGCAGCCCGCGCCCCCTCTCCACAGGGTCTCCTACCTGCAGCTGAGCCCGCGGTCCCCGCGTGGGGCTGGAGGTGGAGAGAGAGAGAAGCCGGAGCCCAGAAGAGCGGGGAGGAGGAGGGAGGGGAGAAGAGGGAGGGGAGGGAGGGGCGGAGCCGGGGCGGGAAGGCGGGGAGGGCGGGAGGCGGTGGGCCCCCGAGCCTCTCTTCTCTCCCTGACTCCAGGTTCAGCACCAGAGACTCTGGACAGCGGCCCTCGCGCGTGTGCGTGTCTGTGCACGCGTGTGCATGCGTGTGCACGCATGTGTGTGCTCACGCGTGCGCCGAGAGGCAGCCGGGCTACCCCTGCCCCCCCTCCCGGCAGCCTCCCAACCATACAAGGACCAAACGAAGCAAAAGCAGCCACAAATAGTTCCAGGCTCGGCTCGGCCGGGAGGGCGGGGGCTTGGCAGAGTCAGGGCCAGATTCCCCGCCAGCATGGCCCCGCGGGCCTCTCCACAGCCACCCCCACCTGCCATGCCATGCTATGCCACACCATAGCCCCCAGACGCTCTTTGGTGAAGACTTGTTTCCACAAGTGCCTGATGCAAGTTGACACAACCAGTCCCCTGCCAGCCGTGGGAGGAGGCCTGTGCTGCTCTTAGTTCTAATGTAGAGATGGGGAAACTGAGGCACGGGGTGGGGCTTGCTACAACCACCCAGGAGAGGGCAAGGAACTGGGGAGGGGTGTGGGAAACTCAGCCTCCTGGAGACCCAAAGTGGTGAGCTCTTCAAGTGCACACGACATGCATGTGTGCATGCAAATGCACACAATGTACATGCATCTTCCACATGTATGTACACGGGACAATGCATGCACAGTATGTATGCATGCACAATGTTGTGTGTGCAGACCCCACAGACCCCACCCCAGGCCCATCCTGCCCAGGACACATGATGGGGGGGCACACAGATAGACAGAGCAAGGACAAGCCACTTCTGCCAGCAACCCCTGCTCAGCACCCCACCAGCCAGGCTCCACACCCCTGGGCCTGTGGCCAAGACCGGGGGAGCCCAGCCACCTCGAACTTCTCATGCCTGGGGCCTGGCATCTGGGGATGAAGACTCAGAGGCTCCCCAGATCCCTGGAGAATGGTGAAGGTCTTTATGGCCAGTGCAGGTGGTCAGACTCCTGGGTAGACTTTCCTGACAGGAGGCAGAATGCCCATGGGGCCTACCCTTGCCATGTGCACCCAGGAAGCAGGTGTCAGCTCTACTCCAGGGATCAAGAACCCCTGGCTCAATCCTCACAACCCTGGTGCTCCCTTCTGTTCCTGGCCCTGTGCAGGGGCGGGGGGGGAGGAAAGGGGGTGTCTCCACTGTGCCCTGAGCTCCAGCAGGGACACAGGACAGGAAATCAGCCTGGCCCCATCTTCCGGCTCTCCACTCTTCTGGGCTCTTCAGCCCAGCTCCCACTGTGGTCTCTAGTCTTCTCTCCCTCTCAGTTGGGGTCTTGCCTTGTACCCAGCACCGGGATCTGCACCCAAATTTCCTCCTGCTGGGGTGTGGTCGTAGGCTTTACTTGGGGTGAGTTTGGAATAATTTTTTGTTGTTGTTGATCATGGGGTTTGAACTCTGGGCCTGGGTGCTGTCCCTCAGCTCTTCAGCTCAAGGTGAGCCTTCTACCACTTGAGCCACAGCATCACTTCC
>NW_012270848.1:0-2628 GCF_000151885.1 Dipodomys ordii
CCCAGGCCCAGAGTTCAAGCCCCACGACCGACAAAACAAAAAGAAACTTTTATGTGGGCTGGGGGAAGGGGTGCACAGCTGTTACTCCAGCACTGGGAAGGTAAAGGCAGGGTTGAGAGTTTGAGGCCAGCCAGACTTCACAGTGAGACCTTTTCTCAAAATAAACTAATGCCAGCCTCTAGGGTGGCTAAGAAAGCCCAGGCGCCGGCGGCCAGTTGATTGTGTGCGTGTGACTGCCGTGGAGCCGGGCTGCTGGGCCAAATGCCAGGTCAGATGCTGCTGTGGCTGTGTTTTTAGTTATGATTAATAGTTACATTTTCTGGAATTGGTGCTGTGGCTCAGAGTGGGATAGCACTTGCCTTGAGCAAAAGAGCTGAGGGACAGCGCCTAGGCCCTGGGTTCAAGACTCACGCACACACACAAAAATTATATTTTGGTTTTCAATCTCTTTCGCACCCCCTGTATTGGGGCTTGAACTCACAGGCCTGGTTCTTACTTGGCTGGCTCATGCTCGTGCTCTACTACCTCCTGCTGCTTTTTGCTGGTTAATTAGAGGTGACTTTTCTGCCCTGGCTGACTGCAAACCATCATTCCCCAGGAATCAGCTTCTCAAGCAGCTGGGAGTATAGGTGGGAGCCCAGCACCCAGCTGAAGGTCTTAAGAGAGAAGACCAAAGTCCCCCAGAAGAAGAAATCGTACCACTAGATAACCTCTTCCCCTCCTCCTGCCTGGCGAGTCTCCAGCCTGTTGTCGTCTGCTCTGCAGATGATGGACTTGCAGCCTCCAATTCCTTCCAGCAGTGCCTCCCTCCCCCGCCAGTCTGTTTCCCTGGAGGGCTCCAGCTAACGCCTCTGCTGATCTCATCTATTCCAGAGATACTCATTTGTCCTGGAGGAACGTGTAGGAATGTTCCTAGCAGGTTATTTCACGCCCGTCTCTCTCGAGGTGATTGTTTAAACTAGTGCGATATGTGTGCCCTGGGAGTCAGCTCAGTAATAAACTGAGCTGGCAAGGCAGAGCCCTCAAGGAATTTTTTTTTTTTTTTGTCGGTCGTGGGGCTTGAACTCTGGGCCTGGGCTCTGTCCCTCAGCTCTTCAGCTCAAGGCGAGCGCTCTACCACTTGAGCCACAGTACCACTTCTGGCTTTTTTCTTTTTGCTTATGTGGTACTGAGGAATCGAACCCAGGGCCTCATGCATGCAAGGCAAGCGCTCTACCACTGAGCCACCTTCCCAGTCCCTCCAGTGGTTTTTATTGGACATCAGTCTCATGGATTTTCCTGCTTGGGCTGGCTTTGAACTGCGATCCTCAGATCTCAGCCTCCTGAGTAGCTAGGATTACAGGCGTGAGCCACCAGCACCGGCTTATTTTTTTGTTTACAGGGTACTAAGGAATTGAGCATAATAAATAGTGAAGTGCTGAAAACTTTTTCTTGTAATTATGAGTAAATTAGCAATGCCTTTACAATCAGTTCTGTTGGGATCTATTTAAAATGTTACTGATAAGCCAGGCACTAGTGACTCATGCCTGTAATCCTTGCTACTCAAGAGACTGAGATCTGAGGATTGATATTCAAAGCCTGCCTGGGTAGAAAACTCCAATTAATCAGCCAAAAACCAGAAGTGGCATTGTAGCTCAAGTAGTAGAGCACCAGCCTTGAGTGGAGGAGGAAGACAGCACTTGGCCCTGAGTACTTTCTCTTCTCTCTCTCTCCTCTCTTTCATTCATTCATTTATTGATAAAGTGTTAGAATCACTGAGTTAATAGTAACTTGTGAGCCAGGTGCTGGTGGCTCACGCCTGGAATCCTAGCTACTCACGAGGCTGAGATCTGAGGATCACTGTTCCAAAGCCAGCCCTGGCAGGAAAGTTTGTGAGACTCTTATCTCCAATTAACCACCAGAAAACTGGAAGTGATGCTGTGGTCAAGTGGTAGAGCACTAGCTTTGAGCTGAAGAGCTGAGGGACAGCGTCCAGGCCCAGAGTTCAAGCCCCACGACCCATCAAAGAAAAAAAAATGTTGAAAGAAAAATGTCCTTCCTGGGGCTGGGAAGGTGGCTCAGTGATAGAGCGCTTGCCTTGCATGCTCGAGGCTCTGGGTTCGATTCCTCAGCACCACATAAGCAGAAAGAAAAAAGCAGGAAGTGGCGCTGTGGCTCAAGTGGTAGAGCGAGCTGAAGAGCTGAGGGACAGAGCCCAGGCCCAGAGTTCAGGCCCCATGACCGGACCAAAAAAAAAAGAAAAATGCCCTTCCTTCCTTTCTTGCCTTTTTTCTTTCTCTTTCTCCCTCCCTCTCTCGCTTGCTTGCTTTCTTCCCTGCCCCTTTTTTTTTCCAGTCCTGGGGCTTGAACTCAGGGCCTGGGCCCTGTCCCTAAGCCTCTCTGTGCTCAAGGCTAGCGCTCTACCACTTGAGCCACAGTGCCTTTTCAGGCTTTTTCTGCTTATGTGGGACTAAGGAATCAAATCCAGGGCTTTGTGTGTGCTAGGCAAGCACACTACCACTGAGCCACTTTCCCAGTCCCTTTTCCTTTTTTTTTTTTTGGTCGGTTGCGGGGCTTGAACTCTGGGCTTGGGCGCTATCCCTCAGCTCTTCAGCTCAAGGCTAGCACTCTACCACTTGAGCCACAGCG
>NW_012270849.1:0-424 GCF_000151885.1 Dipodomys ordii
TGAGGGTGAGGGTGAGGGTTAGGTTTAGGGTTAGGGTGTTGGTTAGGGTTAGCGTTAGGGTTAGGGTGAGGGTGAGGGTTATTGTTAGGGTTAAGGTGATGAGAAGGGTTAGGGTTAGTGTTAGTGTTAGGGTGAGGGTTAGGGATAGGGTTAGGTTTAGGATTAGGTTTAAGGATAGGGTTAAGTTTAGGGTTAGGTTGATGGTGAGGGCAAGCCTCAGATTGAGTGTTAGGGTTAGGGAGAGAGTTAGGGTTAGGGTGAGGTTTAGTGTGAGGATCAGAATTAGAGTTAGGTTTAGGGTGAGGGTTAGGTTTACTGTGAGTGTTAGGGTGATATTGAGGGTAAGGGTTAGGGTGAGGGTTATGGTGAGGCTGAGGGTTAGGTTTATTGTTAAGGTTCGGGTGAGGGTTAGGGTGAGGGTTGG
>NW_012270849.1:5248-5822 GCF_000151885.1 Dipodomys ordii
AGGGTTAGGGTGAGGTTTAGAGTTAGGGTTAGGGTTAGGGATTGGGTTAGGGTGAGGGTTAGGATGAGGGTGAAGGTGAGGGTTAAGTTTAGGGTTAGGTTGAGGGTGAGGGTGAGATTCAGGGTTAGGATTAGTGTTAGGGTTAGGGCTAGGGTGAGGCTAAGATTTAGGGTGAGGTTTAGTGTGAAGGTTAAGCTGATGGTTAGGGTTAGGTTTAGGGTTAGGTTTGTGGTTAGGGTTAGGGTGAGGGTGATGGTTAGGATTAGGGTGAGCTTAAGGGTTAGAGTGAGGGTCACAGTGAGGATGAAGTTGGGGTTAGTATTAGGGTTAGGGTGAGGTTGAGGGTTAGGCTTAGGGTTAGGGTGAGGGTGAGGGCTAGGCTGAAGGTGAGGGTTAGGGTTAGGTTTAGGATGTGGGATAGGGTTAGGGTGAGGATGAGGATTATGGGTAGGGTTTGGGTGAGGGTTAGGGTTAGGGTGTGGGTGAGGGAGAGGGTTAGGTTTAGGGTTAGGGTTATTGTTAGGGTTAGGATTAGTGTTAGGGTGAGGGTGAGTTTGAGGTTGAGGGTTATGGT
>NW_012270850.1:0-328 GCF_000151885.1 Dipodomys ordii
AGAGAGAGAGACAGAGAGAGCATTAAAGCACGTACAAAGTTGCTGCTCCGTGGTGGAATTTAGACAATACTGACAGAATGAGCCATGTCCTAGCCACTCCGTTTCCATTTGCCCTAAGTATGACACCACTCTTCATACTTCTAATTATGGAACTTAACCTCTGGTAAAAGAATTTTGGTAAGGGCTGGGAAGGTGGCTCAGTGGTAGAGCGCTTGCCTTGCATGCCAGAGGCCCTCGGTTCGATTCCTCAGCACAACATAAGCAAAAAGAAAAAACCGGAAGTGGCGCCGTGGCTCAAGTGGTAGAGCGCTAGCCTTGAGCTGAAGAG
>NW_012270850.1:9743-12651 GCF_000151885.1 Dipodomys ordii
CTTTAGCCATAGCTCCATTTCTAGATTTTTCGGTGGTTAATTGAAGATAAGAATCTCCCAGACTTTCATGCCCCAAATAGCTTCATATCCTTAGATCTCAGCTTCCTAAGTAGCTAGGGTTATAGGCAAGAGCCACTAGTGCCCAGGAAAATGACACTTTTCTTTCCATGTACATGCTGCATTAGGAGTCAGCACTCTCATCAAGCAGTTGGCTCAGACCACATTTACTGAATACATACAGAAACACTGGATATCTATGGGTTTAATTGAGGCTAATGTTACACCTGGAACACTGGAACTAATACTCTAACATAGAAGCATTTCCTATGGTGTTGATCTGAGTTCAATTGAACCTCTTGTCCCATATCAGCAGTTGCTAAGAACCTCTTGTCTCATATCAATAGTTGCTAACCCTGCCTCACACTTGACTGGGAAGACAGAAGCAATCAGAAATCAGACAGGCATACTTCATCTTTGCAACACCAGCCCCACCAGAGTCTCTGTCTGCCTCTGCCATGCAGGAGAAACCATCTTTGCTTGGGCCACAGCCCAGCCATCTACTTGGCTACATAGTCTTGTATCTTGGAATAATGCATTATTCTTGTAGTTTACCCCTTTCCTGGCTCATTTAGGAAAAACTTAAACCTTTCTCTCTCAGTGATGATGCCCTACCTTGGCTCTACATCCTCCTTTAGCTGCCATCCCATCTTCCTCTTAGCAATAAAACTTGTGGGCTGTCCTCTTGACATTCGACTTCAGCTGTTGCTCTTACCAACATCACCAACATCTTTTTTTTTTTTTTTTTGGGGTCCGGTCGTAGAGCCTGAACTCTGGGCCTGGGTGCTGTCCCTCAGCTCTTCAGCTCAAGGCTAGCACTCTACCACTTGAGCCACAGCGCCACTTCTGGCTTTTTTCTGTTTGCTTATGTGGTGCTGAGGAATCGAACCCAGGGCCTTGAGCATGCAAGGCAAGCGCTCTACCACTGAGCCACCTTCCCAGCCCAACATCACCAACATCTTAAAGTTGCCAAACTCAATGACCATCTCTTTTGCTACCATGGCATTTGATCCAGCATATTTCTTGTTTCTTCTTTTTGTAGTAATGAGAACTGAATCCAGGGCCTTATGTATACTAGACAAACATTCTACCAGTTGAGCCACACCTCTAGCTGTCCCTTCTTAAAAGACTTTCTTTGCTTTTATGCTACCAGTGTCTTTGATTTCCTCCAACTTCACTGAGAGTTTTTCTTACTCTCTGGCTCCTTTCTTGACTTTTTTCTTTGCCCAAGACAGGGACTCGAACTTGGTATCTGATGCTTTTCCTTATTGGCTGGTGCTCTACCACCTGAGCCATGCCTCCAACCTCTCTGATCCTGACTTAACCCCACCCTCAGTGTGCCAGGGCTTTGTCCTGGGCTCCATCCTGTTCTGTCTTTATTTACTGCCTGGGGTTTCTCAGCCACTTCTGTAAGCTTTTAACATGGTCTACACATAAATGACTCCCAAATTTCTCAAAGCCAGCCCTCTACCTAGTGGCTATTTAACAAGCATCTAAAACTGAGTATAAATAAGACAGGGCTCTTGATATTCTTTTCCATCTTGGAAGATGGTACTTTTTTTTTTTTTTTGTCAGTCATGGGGCTTGAACTCTGGGCTTGGGCACTGTCCTTGCGCTCTTCAGCTCAAGGCGAGTGCTCTACCGCTTGAGCTACAGCGCCACTTCCGTTTTTCTAGTGGTTTATTGGAGATAAGAGTCTCACGGACTTTCCTGCCAGGGCTGGCTTTGAATCGTGATCCTCAGATCTCAGCCTCCTGAGTAGTTAAGATTACAGGCATGAGCCACTGGCGCCTGGCGGAAGATGGTACTTTTGAAATTAAAAATTTAATTTTTTATCTATGTGGGGCTTGAACTCAGGGCCTGGGCACTGTTCCTGAGCTTTTTTGCTCAAGGCTAGTATTCTACCACTTTGAGCTACAGAACCACTTCCAGTTTTCTGATTAGAGATATGAGCCTCACAGACTTTCCTGTGCAGGCTGGCTTACTGTGATTCTCATATCTCAGCCTCTCGAGTAGCTAGGATTACAGGTGTGAGCTGGTACTTATTCTTGATTCCTTCTTTGCCTCTATTCACAACCAATTGAGCTGCAAGTCAGTTATACTTTCAAAATCTAACCCAGGGGCTGGGAAGGTGGCTCAGTGGTAGAGTGCTTGCTTTGCATGCATGAGGCCCTGGGTTCGATTCCTTAGCACTGCATAAGCAGAAAAAGCTGGAAGTGGCACTGTGGCTCAAGTGGTAGAGCCCTTGCCTTGAGATGAAGAGCTGAGGGCAGTGCCCAGGCCCACAGTTCAGGCCCCACGACTGAAGAAAAAAAAAATTCTAACCCAAAGGTATCCACTTTTCCTTATCTTCACAGTTACTACCCTAGTGGTAGTCTAGGTGATGCACCAGTCATGATCACCTACAGGGTTTCACTATGGAGACCAGACTTGCCTCAAACTTTTGATCCTCCTGTTTCAGCCTTGCAAGTAACAGATACCAACATGCCTGAGGCTTGAACTCTGGGCCTGAGTGCTATCCCTCAGCTTTTCAGCTCAAGGTGAGAGCTCTACAACTTGAGCCACAGCACCGCTTCTGGTTTTCTGGACATAAGAGTCTCGTGGCCTTTCCTGCCAGGGCTGGCTTTGAACCGTGATCCTCAGCTCTCAGCCTGCCACAGTGGCTTTTAAAAACATAAGTCAGATCATATCACTTCTTTGTTTAAAATTCCCTGTGTACTGTGAATCAACTTCAAGCGTCCTATGTCTGCTTACAGGTCTGTGTAAAGTGATCTGGGCCACCTCTCTGACTATATCTCTACATCCACTCCATCCTCTTGAGCTCTGTCACACCAGCCTTCTTTCCCTACCT
>NW_012270851.1:0-1033 GCF_000151885.1 Dipodomys ordii
TTAGGGTTAGGGTGAGGGTAAGGGTTAGGTTGAGGGTTAGGGTGAGGAGGAGGGTGAGGGTTAGGGTTAGGATGAGGGTAAGGTGAGGGTGAGGGTTAGGTTTAGGATTAGGGTGAGGGTCAGGGTTAGGGTTATGTTGGGGTTAGGGTTAGGATGAGGGTTACGGATAGGGTTAGGTTGATGGTTAGGATTAGGGTTAGGGTGATGGTGAGGGTTCGGTGAGGGTGAGGTTTCTGGTGAGGGTTAAGGTGATGGTGAGGGTTAGGATTAGGATTAGGGTTAGGGTTAGGGTTAGGCTGATGGTGAGGGTCAGGGTGAGGGTGAAGCTAAGATTGAGGCTTAGGCTTAGGGTTAGGGTTAGGGTGAGGGCTAGGATAAGCATGAGGGTTAGGGTGAGGGTGAGGGTGAGGGCGAGGGTTTAGGTTAAGGAAGCATTAGAGTTAGGTTTATGGTGAGGATTAGGTTGAAGTTGTGGGTTAGGGTGAGGGTTAAGGTTAGGGTGATGGTTAGGGTTAGGGTTAGGGTGAGGATTCGGGTTATGGTGGTGTTTAGTGTGAGGTTGAGCGTTAGGGTGAAGGTTAGGCTTAGGGGTAGGTTTAGAGTTAGGGTTAGGGTTCAGGTTCGGGTTAGGGTGAGCGTGAGGTTTAGGGTTAGGGTTAGGATTATGGTGTGGGTTAGGGTTAAATTTAGGGTTAGGGTTAGGGTTAGTATTAGGGTATTGTTAGGGTTAGGGTTAGGATGAGGGTTAGGGTTAGGGTGATGTTTAGGGTGATGATGTGGGTGACGGTGAGTGTGAGGGTGAGAGTTATGGTGAGGGTGAGGGTGAGGTTGAGGGTGAGGATGAGTGTTAGGGTTAGAGTTAGGGTGAGGGCAAGGGTGAGGGTGAGGGTGAGGGTTTCGGTTAGGTAAGTTTTTGGTTTAGGGTGAAGATTAGTGTGAGTGTTAGATTTAGGGTTAGGCATAGGGTGAGTGTTAGGGTGAGGGGTAGGTTGAGGGTTAGGGTGAGGGTTAAGGTTAGTGTGAAAGTTAGGGT
>NW_012270852.1:0-1207 GCF_000151885.1 Dipodomys ordii
TTAGGGTTAGGGTTAGGGTGAGGGTTAGTGTTAGGCTGATAGTTAGGGAAAGGGTGAGGATAATGATGAGGGTGAGGGTTACGGTGAGTGTGATGGTTAGGGTTTGGGTATGGTTTAGGTTGAAGGTGAGGGTTAGGGTTAGGGTGAGGTTTAGTGTTAGGGTTAGATTAGGGTTAGTGTTAGTGTGAGGATTAGGGTTAAGGTTATGGTTAGGATTAGGGTGAGGGTAAGGTTTAAGGTGACGATTAGGGTGAAAGTGAGGTTTAGGGAGAGGGTTAGGGTAAAGGTGAGGGTTAGGGTGAGGGTTAAGGTTAGGGTGAGGTTTAAGGATAGGGTTAGGGTTAGGGTTAGGGTGAGGGTGAGGGTTAGGTTTAGGGTGAGGGTGTGGTTCATGGCTAGGATTAAGTTTAGAATTAGGGGTAGGCTGAGGGTGAGGGTGAGCGTGAGGGTTAGGGTTAGGGTGATCGTTAGGGTTAAGGTGAGGTTTAGGTTTAGGTTTCTGATGAGGATTAGGCTGAGCAGTGGGGTTAGGATTAGGGTTATGGTAAAGGTTAGGGTTAGTTTTAGGGTTATTGTTATGGTTAGGTTTAGGGTGAGGGTGAAGACGAGGGTTAGGATGAAGGTTAGGAATAGGGTTATTGTTAGGGTTAGGGTTAGCATTAGGGTGAGGGTGAGGTTTAGGTTTAGGGTTAGGGTGAGGTTCAGGGTTAAGATTAGGGTTAGGTTTAGGGTTAGGTTTAGGTTTAGGGTGAGGGTGAGGTTCAGGGATAGGATTAGGGTTATGGTTAGTGTTAGGGTGAGGGTGTGGGTGAGGGTTAGGTTTAAGGTTAGGGTGAGTGTTAGGGTTAGTGTGAGTGTTAGGGTTAGGGTGAGGGTGAGGGTGAGGTTTAGGGTAAGGTTGAGGTTGAGGGTGAGGTTTAGGGTTAGGGTAAAGAGAGAGTGAAGATGAGGTTTATCGTTAGGATTAGGGTTAGGGTTAGGGTGAGGGTGAGGTTTAGGGTTAGGGTTAGGTTGAGGTTTAGGGTTAGTGTGAAGGCTGGGTGTGTGTGAGGGTAAGGGTTAAGGTGAGGGTTAGGTTGAGGGTGAGACTTAGGGTTAGGGTTAGGTTTAGGGTGAGACTTAGTGTCAGAGTTAGGGTTAGGGTTAGTTTTAGGGTAAGTGTGAGGATTAGGGTTAGGGTTAGGGTTAGGGTGAGGGTTAGGGTTAG
>NW_012270852.1:8102-9179 GCF_000151885.1 Dipodomys ordii
AGGGTTAGGATTAGCATTAGGGTTAGTATGAGGGTGAAGGAGAGGGTTAGGTTTAGGATTAGGTTTAGGTTTAGGGTTAGGCTTAGTGTGAGGGTGATGGTGAGGGTGAGGCTTAGGGTCAGGTTTAGGATTAGGGGTACGGTGAGGGTGAGGGTGATATTTAGGGAAAAGGTGAGAGTTAGGGTAAGGGCTAAGGTTAGGGTTAGGGTGAGGTTTAGGGTGAGAGTGAGGTTTAGGGAGAGGGTTAGGGTTAAGGTGAGAGTTAGGATGAGGTTTAGCGTTAGGGTAGGCTTTAGGGTGACAATTAGGGTGAGGGTTAGGATGAAGTTTATGGTTATGGTAAGGGTTAGTGTTAGCATTAGTATTATGGTTAAGGTGAGGGTTAGGTTCAGGGTGAGGGTGAGGGTTAGGGTTAGGGTAAGAGTTAGGGTGAGGAAAAGGGTGAGGCTGAGGGTTAGTTTTAGACTTAGGATTAGGGTTAGGTTTAGGTTGAGGGTTAGGGTTAGGTTTAGGATTAGAGTGACGGTGAGAGTTAGGGTTAGGGTAATGGTGAGGGTAGGGTTTAGGGTTAGGATTAGTGTGAGTTTTAGGATGAAGGTTTTGGTTAGGGTTAGAGTTAGTGTGAGGATTAGGTTTAGGTTTAGGTTTAGGGTTAGGGTTAGGGTGAGGGTGAGGCTTAGGGTGACGATGAGGGTTAGGGTTACCGTGAGGATTAGGGTGAGGGTTAGTGTTAGGGTTAGCGTTAGGGTGAGGGATAGGGTTAGGGTTAGGGTGAGGATAAGGGTTATAGTGAGGTTTAGGTGAGGGTGAGTGTTAGGGAGAGGTTTAGGGTTAGGGTGAGTGAGAGGGTGAAGGTAGGGTTAGGGTGAGGGTTAGGGTGAGGGTTAGAATTAGGGTGACTGTGAGAGTTAGGGTGAGTGTGAGGGTTAGGGTGTGGGTGAGAGTTAGGGGGACGGTGAGGGTTAGGGTGAGGTTGAGGGTTAGAGTTAGTGTTAGCATTAGGGTGAGGGTTAGGATTAGGGTTAGTGTGAGGATTAGAGTTAGGGTTAGGTTGAGGGTAAGGGTTAGGGTTAGGGT
>NW_012270853.1:0-711 GCF_000151885.1 Dipodomys ordii
GGTTAGAGTTAGGTTTATGGTGAGGCTGAGGGTGAGGTCTAGGATTAATGTTAGGATTAATATGTGGGTTAGGGTGAGGGTGAGTTTAGGGTTAGGGTAAGGATTAGGGTTAGGGTTCGGGTGAGTGTGAGGGTTAGGGTTAGGCTTAGGCTTAGGCTTAGGCTCAGGGTGAGGGTGAGGTTGAGGCTTAGGGTTAGGGTTATGGTGACAGTTAGCATTCTGGTTAAGTTTACGGTTAGGGTGAGGTTTAGGGTAAGTTTTACTGTGAGGGTTAGTTTAAGGGTTAGGCTGATGGTGACGGTATGGGTGAAGGTTAGTGTTATGGTGAAGGTTAGGGTTAGTTTTAGGGTGAGAATTACTGTTCGGTTTAAGTTTAGGGTTAGGGTGAGTGTTAGGGTTAAGGTTAGTGTGATTGTGATGGTTAGGCTTAGGCTGAGGGTGAGGGTGAGAGTGAGGGTTTGGGTGAGGGTTAGGGTCAGGGTGAGAGTTAGGGTTCGTGTTAAGTTTAGGGTTAGTGTGAGGGTTAGGTTAAGGGTTACGGTGAGGGTGAGGGTTAGGGTTAGTTTGAGCGTTAGGTTTAGGGTTAGGGTTAAGGTGATGGTGAGGGTGAGGGTTAGGGTTAGTGTTAGGGTGAGGGTTAGGATGAGGGTTAGGGTTAAAATTAGGGTTTCGGTGAGAGCTAGGTTGAGGGTGAGGTTTAGGGTTAGAGTT
>NW_012270853.1:10064-10267 GCF_000151885.1 Dipodomys ordii
AGGGTGAGGTTTAGTGTAAGTTTTACTGTGAGGGTTAGTTTAAGGGTTAGGCTGATGGTGATGGTGTGGGTGAGGGTTAAGGTTAGGGTGAGGGTTAGGGTTAGGGTTAGTGGGAGTGTTAGGATGAGGGTTAGGATTAGGATTAGGATTAGGGTGAGGGCTAGGGTGAGGGTGAGGTTTAGGGTTAGGGTTAGGGTGAGGTT
>NW_012270854.1:0-435 GCF_000151885.1 Dipodomys ordii
GAGCTGGGCTACATAGTGAGTTTTAGGCCAGCATAAAAAAAAAAAAGTTTATTACAAAAATACAAGTGTAACAATACATGTAATTCATAGAATTAAAGGTTAGTTTGACATCAGTGTATTAAATTTTCACCTTAGAAAGGCTTTTACATAGCATAACCTTTACAAAACTTGAAATTAGATAATATTGCCATTTTATCCCAAAGAAATAAATTAATATAAGAAACTACGAAAAAAAGGAATCTTAAATTTCTTCTATATGGAATGCTATCTGAAAGGTCACATTTATTAATGAATCTATACATTATATAACAATGTAGAATTCTAAGTATTATATCTAGGAGAGAATGAAATAGATTATGGACATTACACCCGGAACATCTATAGTTTCTATACTATTCATTTCAACAGATAAGTTAAAATTATTTCTGATTTAAA
>NW_012270854.1:2742-3524 GCF_000151885.1 Dipodomys ordii
TTCTATGCTCTCAGTTTTAAATTACTATCTAAGTATGTGCATTGCATAAGTATAGGAAAAAGTAAGAGACACACAAGTGGCTCAGGTGTTTAATCCTACCTAATCAGAAAGATGAAATCTGATGATTGTGCTTTGAAAGCAGACCAAGAAAAAAAGTCCATTAGATTATGATTTGAAAGTAACCACAGAAGCTTGAAATGGTGCTGTATTATAAGCAGTAAGATGCTAGCCTTGAGAAAATTAAAACCAAATAAATAACAAATTCTGAGAGAGATCCAGGACCTGAGTTCAAGCACTAGTATTAACACCAAACTAATGAATGAATGAATGAACTAAAAATAAATTAAATGGTCAAATGTGGAGAGACAGGGAAAATGTAACAACCATGGTGAGTGGATTATGTATTATTTTGTAATAAGGCAAATTATCATTTTTCCTAATCACTATTATTTTTTTGGTCATACTTTTTTTTTTTTTATTGTGAAAATACTGTACAGAGGAGTTAAATTACATGGGAAAGATAGTGAGTACATTTCTTATCAAGCATTGCAGCCTCCTCCTTTCTTTGACCTTCACATCCCTTCCCAGCCTCCCCCCCCAAACAATCCTCTGCCTCCCCCCCCGTCCCTCCTTTCCCCCCGCACCAAAGTTGTAAAGTTCCTTTTCGACAAGACAACTTGTTCTTCTCCTTGTTGCAACGGGTCCAACTATATTCTTAAAGGACTTGTTTTTCCCCCTCTCCTCTACAAATTGTACCGACATCAAACATAGTGAAAGCAGGG
>NW_012270855.1:0-350 GCF_000151885.1 Dipodomys ordii
GGTGGACAGAAGGGAACCCTACTGCATTGTTGGTGGGAGTGTAAACTTGTTCAACCACATTGGAAAGCAGTATGGAGGTTCCTCAAAAGACTCCACATAGAGCTCCCCTATGACCCAGAAATCCCACTTTTGGGCATTTACCTGAATGATCACAAGCAAGACCATACTAAAGCTACCAACACAACTGTGTTTATTGCAGCATTATTTACCATAGCTAAGATATGGAACCAACCCAGATGCCCCTCAGTAGATGAATTGTTAGCATTACCATACGATGGTTGTCATTGTTGTTTAGGACCTTGGCCCTTCATTCCTGAATATGCCTTTATCTCACCAGCCCTGCACATGAT
>NW_012270855.1:1110-3384 GCF_000151885.1 Dipodomys ordii
AGATGAATGGATCAAGAAAATGTGGTATATATATACAATGGAATTCTATGCCTCCATCAGAAAGAATGACATTGCCCCATTTGTTAGGAAATGGAAAATCTTGGAAAAAATTATATTAAGTGAAGTAAGCCAGGCCCAAAGAAACATATCCCATGGTTTCCCTTATTTGCAATAAGTTGATAAGTTGATGTTAGATGAAATGAACCCCAAATTAAGGACTCAAATTGTTTTTCTTTCTTGCGACTGTTTTTAACATATTTATAAGATGATTACTTCGTTGCTTTGTATGTCCCTCCCCCATATATAACACCTATTTTCACTGTATTTGATGTTGGTATAATTTGTGGAGGGGAAGAGAAAAACCAAATTGTTTAAATAGGGATACAGGTCTACCCATTGCGACAATGAGATGTACAAGATGTTATGTTGAAAAATGAACTTTACAACTTTGGCGGGGGGGGGGGATGGAGAGGGGGAGATGGGAAGGGATGGGAAGGAAAAACAAAGGAGGAGGCAACAATGAACAATGCTTGATAAGAAATGTACTCATTACCTTGCCCATGTAATTGTAACCCCTCTGTATGGTATTTTCACAATTAAAAAAACAAAACAAAACAAAAAGGAGCCAGAAATTGCCAACTCCTGAAAGAAGAAATCAGGAAATCCCTCAACCAAGCACTGAATACTCTAAGAATAGAAGAAACAGTCTTTCTAAAGAATTATACTAGCTGTACTTTCCATAGAGTCTATTATACTTCAGTTAATTCATTTGCAACCACTTGCTTATCGCCCAGTATGTTATTTAATAGATTTATAGGCATATTATAGTTGCTAAAATGAGGGAAAACATGCAGCCTCTATTTCTCTAGGTCTGGCTCATTTCACTTAATATAATTTTTTCCAAGTCTTTTCATTTCCTTACTAATGGTACAATAATATCATTCTTTGTGATCGATAAGTAAAATTCCATTGAATATATATGCCACATTGTTCTTGATACATTCATCCATTGAGGGACATCTGAGCTGATTCCATATCTTGACTATGGTTAACAATGCTGTCATGAACATGGTTGTGCTGGTAGCTTTAATGTAGCCTTGTCTGTGCTCAGGTAAGACAAATCTGGTTCTATAATCTAAGGCAACTAGAAAAGATTCTCTGTGTGACTCTATGTTTGCAAAAATAACAATATCTAAAATATTTCACTATAAAATGTGAAAGGATGTTAGCAATAATACTTATTCTCAATTTACAACTGTCTTTGAGAAAGTCTATATCTAGAGTGAAACATTTGTTCCTGGATATTATGGGTTTCCTTTTTTTCCATCAGGAATACTGAGGCCATAATATCCACATTTTTCCTCCTTCAACTGCTAATTTCTTATCTATCATAAATAATCGGAACATCTATGCTGATCTACTGGCTTTTGTTTACCCAACTGATTACCCATCATACCTAGAGTGAGCCTGTTAGTACACAAATCTGATCTTTTATTCTCAATTTTTAAGTCTCTTTAAAGGCTTCATTTTTGTATATTCTAAAATAACATAGATTTTGTTTCCAAAATTTGCCTTCTATTCCATGTGCATGCACAACACAATTTGAAAACTGTAATTCAGTCTCACAAAGTTACATAGTATTTTGAACTGTGTGCATGTGTGTGTGTGTGTGTGTGTGTGTGTGAGAGAGAGAGAGAGTATGGAGAGAAACAAAAAGAAAACAACTTTTAATAATGAATATGCAACATTTTATTTCATTTAATGCATCAGTATCCAGGTAAAATATTCATCCATAAAGAGATTAATTCATTCAGAAATAAGAAGTGTCTAGGAAAGCTGAAAAAAATTGTGCTTGGTCAATATGTCCCACACTTGAACAAAATATTCCAAGCAATTTCTCTGGATCATATAGCTTTCAAAATCTGCATCTATTGTCATTGTAAGATTCCTTTTTGATCACTGCTTATTTTAATGATGTACAAAGGGTTATAAAACTTGGTCAAGAGGCTGCCTTATGGCATATGTTTGAACTAGTAATTCATGTGATCTCTCATAACTATTCAAACTGAATGAAAAAATTCTTATGAATCAAGAGATAGCGAATTTTTATTGTAAATAAGGGAAACCATGAGACCTATGTTTCTTTGGGCCTGGCTTACTTCACTTTATACAAGTTTTTCCAAGCCTTTCCATTTCCTAACAAATGGGGCAATGTCATTCTTTCTGATGGAGGCATAGAATTCCATTGTGTATATATACCACATTTTCTTGATC
>NW_012270856.1:0-3134 GCF_000151885.1 Dipodomys ordii
CGCTGTGGCTCAAGTGGTAGAGTGCTAGCCTTGAGCTGAAGAGCTGAGGGACAGTGCTCAGGCCCAGAGTTCAGGCCCCACGACCGGACCCCCCCCAAAAAAAAGACTGACAATCAAAAAATTTAATATGGATCATTAGGTTCACTTGTCTTTCCAATGAGCCAAAACAGAATGTAAAAAGACCTAAAAGCATGGTGGCCAGATATACCAATCAGGGCTCTGTCACTCTCTAGAGATGTGATCTTGGGTGCTCCTCCCTTCTAGGTTTGTTTCTCTATCTGCAAACTAAAGGTCATTAACTACAGGAAACTCAAATTCCCCCAGAATTTGAGCATTTTCTCCTCAGATAATCTGTATATACCGGCTACCTAAAAGTATAGTAATCTGACTCTAAATGAGCCTTGAGAATAAGTTTTCAGGGGACAACTCTTAAGTAAAACTATTCTTTTGTCTCTCTCATATAGTTCTGAAGTCATCGCTTAATATATGCTAAGTGATCCAGATTCAGCAAAGAACGTGCATACCAGACAGGTCTCAATCAGCTCTCCCACCAGATTTTTTGAATATGGAAGATTTTGCCACTCCTGTGCTTTTCACAAAAAGAAGCATTGCACAAGAAAACAAAGCCCTTTGTCGGTCTTTGATAATCATTAACAGTTAGGTGGCAGGCACTGTGCTCAATACTCTGTAAATGAGCATAGATAACACTGAGTATTGGCATCCATCCTACAATTTGTAGGATTCCGAGTGAGTCTGTTAATCTAGCCTGATGCAAGGCCATAACAAAAGCAGCTACTATGCTGCATTTCTGAAATCACTTTTGACAGATGAAGAAATTAGCATGCAATGACAAATACTTTATACTAGTATTGTGCCCCCAAAGCTTTGAGATTCAGAGAAGGAAACATCTGTGTTTAGATATTACATGTGCACATGCACACACATGTGCATGCAAGCACACACACACACACACACACACACACACACTATACTTCTAGAGGTCAGTTTAGGCTCAAAAGATATCCAATATAGTCTTCTACATAAGTGTTAATTCATAATCTTGCCCACAGATTAGACTCTCTTGAAGTGTTGAAAACTATGGCTACCTTTTCCATCTCCACTTCTAGACTCAAACTTATTGGTGTGTCCAGAAGGTGACACAGAGGGCTACAAAAACCACCAAAATTCCCTTCTAGTCACTCACAACACTATTCTGCCAGCCAGTATTATAAAAGCACCACTGCCATATTTGTGGAAAACAAAACTTAAACAAGAAAGGGTACATACCTGCAAGTGTTCTACCATTAAGCTACACCTCCAGTCAATGTCCTCAACTGTTCCTAAGAACCTATATGCTGTTCTAGATGTTTCCTTATTCTTAAAATTTCTCAAGGTAGTGAGAACCCCTACGCTCTCTGAAGCTCAGTAGTGTCAGTGCTATCTCTCTCTCTCTTTCCTCTCTCTTTCTCTGTATCTCTCTCTCTCTCACACACACACACACACACATTCATGTGTTTTTCTAATTCCTGCTTAATCAGACCCTGCCTGTCTCTTAGCTATTCTACTATTTATATCCTCTCTTTTTAGCTGAACTGCCTAGCAGTAAGTATCTATCTTGGTTTACAAGTAATCCCCTATGCCCCACATTGCCTATCCCACTACTCACCAACCACGAGCCATGCAGGCAGCAAGGTACTGGTGGCAAATCTTCCTGAGTATGTTTTCTCAGTTGCCCAAGAGGACTTGGTTTGCTTTGTCGACTGAATATCTTATTAAAATTGTTCCTCTACGAGACAAGGATGTCCACTCTCCACTTCTCTTCAATCTAGTAGTAGAATACCTAGCTACAGCAATAAGACAAGATGCAAACATAAAAGGGATCCAAATAGGGGAAAATGAATTAAAATTCTCCCTCTTTGCTGATGACATGATCTTGTATTTAAATAATCCCATGGACTCTACTCCCAAATTACTCAAGCTGATTCAAAACTTTGGCAAAGTAGCAGGGTATAAAGTTAACCCTCAAAAATCAATGGCTTTTCTGTATGCCAACAATGAGAAAAGCGTGGCTGAAATTAGGAAAGCAACTCCATTCATAATAGCCCCACAAAAAATAAAATACTTATGAATTAACTTAACCAAAGAAGTGAAGGATCTCTATGATGAAAACTTTAAAAACCTGAAAAAGGAAATCAAAACAGAAATTAGAAAGTGAGGAAGTGGCGCTGTAGCTCAAGTGGTAGAGTGCTCGCCTTGAGCTGAAGAGCTGAGGGACAGCGCCCAGGCCCAGAGTTCAAGCCCCACGACCGACCAAAAAAAAAAGAAAGTGGAAAACCTCCCATGCTCCTGGATTGGAAGGATCAACATCGTGAAAATGGCAATACCTCCCAAAGCTATCTACAAATTTAATGCGATACCTATCAATATTCCAACCTCATTTTTCAAGGCAATAGAAGAGGCAATCCAAAAATTCACATGGAACAATAAAAGACCCCGAATAGCAAAAACGATCCTTAACAGAAAGAACAGTGCTGGAGGAATATCAATACCAAATTTCAAACTCTACTACAAAGCCATAGTAATCAAAACAGCTTGGTACTGGCACAAGAACAGACTTCAGGACCAATGGAATAGAATTGAAAACCCAGAAATGAACCTACAGACCTATAGTCATCTAATCTTCGATAAGGAAGCTAAAAAAAAAATAGAATGGAAGAAAGACAGACTCTTCAGTAAATGGTGCTGGCAAAATTGGTTAATCACTTGTAGAAAACTAAAGCTAGATCCTTATATATCACCCTGCACCAGAATCAACTCCAAATGGATCAAAGACCTTGGAGTCAAAGCAGACACCCTGAAAACATTACAGGATGGAATAGGAGAAATGCTAGGTCTCCTTGGCACAGGCTGAAATTTTCTTAAAAGAGACTCAGAAGCATAACAAATCAAAGGAAGGTTGGACAAATGGGATTGCATGAAATTGCAGAGCTTCTGCATGGCAAAGGACATAGCTAACAAGATTAATAGAAAGCCCACGGATTAGGAGAAGATCTTCACTAGCCATGCAACGGACAAGGGTCTCATATCTAAAACATACCTGGAACTCAAAAAATTAAATCTCCCAACAACAAATC
>NW_012270857.1:0-2379 GCF_000151885.1 Dipodomys ordii
CTGAACTCTGGGCCTGGGTGCTGTCCCTCAGCTCTTCAGCTCAAGGCTAGTGCTCTACCACTTGAGCCACAGCGCCACTTCCGGCTTTTTTCTTATGTGGTGCTGAGGAATTGAACCCAGGGCCTCAGGCATGCAAGGCAAGTGCTCTACCACTGAGCCACCTTCCCAGCCCTCTGGTGGTTAATTGGAGATAAGAGTCACAGACTTTCCTATCTGATCTCAGCCTGCTGAGTAGCTAGGCTATAACCACCAGCACCTGGCAAAACGTAATTTTTGCTAGAATCTTCTTGCAAATAGAAACTTAAAACTAGTCTTACAGGAAGTGGAGCTGTGGCTCAAAGTGGTATACCACTACCCTTGAGCAAAATCGCTCTGGGACAGCGTCCAGGCTCTGAGTTCAAGACCCATGATGAAGGAAGGGAGGGAGAGAGGAAGGAAAGAAGGGAGGGAGGAGAGAAAGAGAAAGAAAGAAAAGAAAAGAAAATTACTCCATTAAAAATAAAAACAACAAAAACAAACCTAGTCTTCCATTTAGCCATTTTACATTTTTGCTTCTTTTCAAGAAGTTGATTCTGGGGCTGGGAAGGTGGCTCAGTGGTAGAACGCTTGCCTTGCATTCATGAGGCCCTGGGTTCGATTCCTCAGCACCACATAAGCAAAAAGAAAAAAAAAAGTTGATTCTGGGATTTTATTTTAAAGAGAACACTATGTCCCTGTGCCTTAAAAACAGCATCGGGAACAAAAAGGCTCCTAGGATTCAAGGCACACTTACAAGAAAGCTCTCAGAGTGGGCTGGGAAGATGGCTCAGTAGTAGAGCACTTGCCTTGCATGCATGAGGCCGCGGGTTCGATTCCTTAGCACCACATAAGCAAAAAGAAAAAAAGCCAGAAGTGGCACTGTGGCTCAAGTGGTAGAGCGCTAGCCATGAGCTGAAGAGCTGAGGGACAGCGCCCAGGCCCAGAGTTCAGGCCCCACAACGGGACCCCAAAAAAAAAGAAGAAGAAAAAGTTCTCAGAGCCAGGCGCCGGTGGCTCACCCCTGTAATCCTAGCTACTCAGGAGTCTGAAATCTTAGGATCGCCGTTCAAAGCCATCAGGAAAGTCCGTGAGACGGGGCTGGGAAGGTGGCTCAGTGGTAGAGCGCTTGCCTTGCATGCCTGAGGCCCTGGGTTTGATTCCTCAGCACCACATAAGCAAAAAGAAAAAAGCCGGAAGTGGCGCTGTGACTCAAGTGGTAGAGCGCTAGCCATGAGCTGAAGAGCTGAGGGACAGCACCCAGGCCCACTCAGAGTTCAGGCTCCATGACCGGACCCAAAAAGAAAAAAAAAAAGTCTGTGAGACTCTTACCTCCAGTAAACCACTAAAAAACCGGAAGTGGCGCTGTGGCACTAGCCTTGAGCTGTGAAGAGTGCAGGGACAGCAACCAAGCCCAGAGTTCAGGCCCCACAACCGACGAAAGAAAGGAAGGAAGTAAGAAAGTTAGTTTGGGGACTGGGAAGGTGGCTCAGGGGGTAGAGCACTTGCCTTGCATGCATGAGGCCGCGGGTTTGATTCCTCAGCACCACATAAGCAAAAAGAAAAAAAGCCAGAAGTGGCACTGTGGCTCAAGTGGTAGAGCGCTAGCCTTGAGCTGAAGAGCTGAGGAGACAGCACCCAGGCCCACTCAGAGTTCAGGCTCCATGACCGGACCCAAAAAGAAAAAAAAAAAGTCTGTGAGACTCTTACCTCCAGTAAACCACTAAAAAACCGGAAGTGGCGCTGTGGCACTAGCCTTGAGCTGTGAAGAGTGCAGGGACAGCAACCAAGCCCAGAGTTCAGGCCCCACAACCGACGAAAGAAAGGAAGGAAGTAAGAAAGTTAGTTTGGGGACTGGGAAGGTGGCTCAGGGGGTAGAGCACTTGCCTTGCATGCATGAGGCCCTGGGTTCGATTCCTCAGTACCACATAGGCAAAAAGAAAAAAGCCGGAAGTGGCACTGTGGCTCAAGTGGTAGAGCACTAGCCTTGAGCTGAAGAGCTGAGGGACAGCGCCCAGGCCCAGAGTTCAGGCTCCACGACCGGACCCAAAAAAAAAGAAAGAGTTCTCAGGCTGAAGGAGGTAGCACAGCTCATTCCAAAAGATCTCTCATCAAAATAGAATACTTGTAGTGAGGATGTTGTTAAAAATACCTGTAGCCAGAGGGACTGGGAAGGTGGCTCAGCGATAGAGTGCATGCCTTGCAAGCATGAGGCCCTGGGTTCGATTCCCCAGCACCACATAAACAAAAAAAGCCAGAAGTGGCGCTATGGCTCCAGTGGTAGAGTGCTAGCCTTGAGCTGAAGAGCTGAGGGACAGCGCCCAGACCCAGAGTTCAGGCCCCATGACCGGCAAAAAAAAAAAA
>NW_012270858.1:0-5331 GCF_000151885.1 Dipodomys ordii
GCCACTTCCGGCTTTTTTCTTTTTGCTTATGTGGTGCTGAAGAATTGAACCCAGAGCCTCATACATGCAAGGCATGCACTCTACCACTGAGCCACCTTCCCAGCCTGGAGAAGTTCAATTGTATTATTTTATGTAATGTTGCCACAAACTCCAAAGAGTAAGTATTTCTATCTTATGCCTTTCTAAAAGAGGAAAATAAGGCCAAGAGTAGATTTTTATCATTCCACCAGGATGAAAATCCAGTATTGAGAGACACCAAAAAGCCCTCATTACCTCTCAAAGGCCCCACCTCCCCAAACCATCTCATTAACTTAAACATACGACTTTTGAAAGACAAAATATATGACTTTTGAAAGACCAAATATTCAGCTCATAACACACAGAAAGGGAATAGAATTTACCAAATCATTAAATAAAAGCAAAAACAGCTACCAAGCACCAAATTTAATTCACACTGATATGACAATGGGATCAGAGCTATTCAGTTGACATCAACACCTACATAAATTCAGAATGAGCTCCGAGCTTCCCACCCTTGCCTTTCTTCACATGTGTCTGAAGTTTGAAAAGTAAGATTAATTATGATTTTCAACTGGACACACACTCCTAATAGTTGTTACATTATTAATGACTCACTGTGTTCTCATCCATCTTACTCTTAAGAAGGATGTATTATTGACATATATTCGATTTTTAAAACTGTTACTGTTTTCTTGTTATATGGCAATAATACAAAATGTATTGATGTCTCAGATTTAGTCCATTAAAACCTAAATATCATCTGCATAGCCATGTCCTGAACACAGAGAACCCAGTGTTAATATTAAGTCCATGTTAAAGTCTCTTTCAGCTGCGACAAAAAGTTGATAAGAGAGGGAGGAAAAAAAGTATGACTTATTTGTGGATTTTCTTCTATGAATGACCTCAAAGTGTTAGTGTATGGACTAAATCCATTGATACATTATTCATCATTTAAAAAAAAAGTTTAATGACTTGTTACTTATTCTGTAATTGACACACAACTTCTTAAGAACTAATAATAGCAAGGCAATGTTTTCCATGGTGACACAGATGAATTAATCACTAAAAATGAGAAAAGATCAAAAGCAGAGAGCTCAAACTGATATTGGTAGAATCAAAAGCAAGTATATCCACATTATTTCTGAAAGGCTTAGAAGGCCACTGGGAAAAGAATATACTATTATGTACTCAGAAAATCAGGGAAAACACTGACAAAATGTCTACATCAATAAACATTGTTCAACATGGTATACCATCAATGTGGTAGAGTCACACATGGTGGGACCTATGTTTCTATATATCTATATCTATATATTACATTTTATTGATCCATTCATCTACTGAGGGATATCTGGGTTGGTTCCATATCTTAGCTATGGTGAATAATTCTGTGATAAACATAGTTGTACTGGTAGCTTTAGTATGGCCTTGTTCGTGCACAATTAGGTAAATGCCCAGAAGTGGGATTGCTGGGTCATAGGAGAGCTCGATGTGTAGTCTTTTGAGGAACCTCTATACTAGATGGTTTCCCTTATTTACAATAAATAGTATATGTTTAGGATAATCTTAGCAGAGTAGCTCAACAGCTCTGTACATATGGCCATATAAGATGATGTTAAGTGAAACGAACTCCAAACATGGACACAAGAGAATTTTCCTTCTTTTCTTTTCTTTCTTTCTCTCTCTCTCTCTTTTTTTTTTTTTTGGTTGGTCAGGGCCTGAACTCTGGGCTGGGTGCTGTCCCCCAGTCCCCAGATCTTCAGCTCAAGGCTAGTGCTCTACCACTTGAGCCATAGCGCCACTTCTGGCTTTTTCTGCTTATGTGGTGCTGAAGAGTTGAACCCAGGGCCTCATGCATGCAAGGCAAGTGCTCTACCACTAAGCCAACTTCCCAGCCCATGTTGTTATTGTTTTTAATGTACTATGTGATTTCTTGTTTCTTTTGTATGTTCTTCCCCCTATGTTATATCCCCTGTTGTCACTGTATTTGAGTTTGGTACCCTGGTATTCTATATATGTTTAGGGAAGGGAAGGGGAACAACAGAATGGTGAGACAAAGGACAAGGCGGGAAACCAATGCAACAATGATATTCACAAGACAATATGTTGGAAATTACCTGTACAACTTGGGAGGGGGGATTAGTGGGGAAGAGAAAGTAGGGAAAAATGAGAGAAAGGGTAACAAGTTTGACAAGAAATGCACTTATTACCGTACTTACATAACTAACTCTTCTGTAAATCGCCTAGACAATAAAAAAATATAGAGAGGACTGTATTATCCCTGGATTCCAACTGTACATAGGTTGAATCATATTTCTGTTACCAGGAACAATCCATTCTAATTAAAAAGACCATTCGCAATTTAAAAAAAAAGAGTTACACGGTAGAGAAGCAATGCTTGTCTCTTCAAATGCAGACATTGCATTTGATAGTTGAAGAAAATCACTGATGTTCAGACATGTGTTCTAGATGGATATGTGGAATAAACTACAGGCATAAAAAGCCCCAAAACCTTTGGTAGAACTCATCTCAAAGAATCAGGACTACTGAAGCTGGAAACAGGCACTGGATACAATCCTGAATGAACACAGACTTATATGGAGAAGGAAGGAAATTAAATAAAATTTGAATGTCAATACTGATATTTAATTCATCTTTGGAATAGCTGAGAGTCAAGTATAATACTACTTGATCTTGATTCAGTGTTGAAAGAAGTAATAATCGTGAATTTTATTATTCATGATTATAATGAATCTAATCATCTGGCATTTTCAATGTACTGAGTAAAGAAATAGGCAATCAATACAGAGCTTCTTTGCCACATTGAAATATGCTATCAAGAAGAATCAAGTTCTCATCGGCTTTAAAATAAGGTTTAATTCAAGATATTTCGTTCTTATTTTGACCATGCTATTAAAAAGTAATCTAACAATTGAAAGTGGCACACTCAAATAATACAATCTCAGCAATATAGTCAATTTACCGAGTTTCCTAAAATCTACCATGGTAATTATAAGCTTATTTATTTTATTTAGGAAAATTTAAGAAGGTTTTCTTAAGCTAACTGAAAATGGTATAGATGATACAATAAGTGCAAGCTTAAATCTACTTCAAGTTAATGCTTCCCCATATGTTTAGAGGAAAGAGAACTGTCTTCCTGTACATATTTGAAAATACATCCAATGCTATGTTACACTATGAAAATAATTTCTATTTCTGAATGTAACAAAAGAGCATATACTATGTCTTAACTTAAAATACAGAACAAGATTATGCACTTCAACTCCAATAGTTTGCAAAATATCCTTTCTAATAAACTACCTCGTTTCTGATTTCACATTAGCTAGACACAAAGAATTGCTAGCATCTAAGTCTCAATAGATATAATTTTAATTGAGCTATATTTCTGAATTGGCCCTTGCTAACTTTAAGCAATGAAGAAAAATAAAGATTAGACTTAACAATTTAAGCTGGATCTTACAACATATAATTCCACAGGATAATAGCAAAGAAAAACGCTATAAATGACATCATTTTCTGACAGGAAACATAGTTTGTGTTTTTTTTAAATGTACTTATAACTGTGTTTCCTAAATTCCACCGTGAAAAACATGGATCTATTCAGCAAAGAGCAAATTCCTTAGCAAAATGGGCAAGATCTTCAGCAACCCAAACTTCCTTTCCTTCTTTACTGCCTACTTCTTCACGTCTTTGTAATATTAAGCCAGCTGGGGCTCCTCATATTTAGATTCATTTTCTTACCACAAAGATGAATTTCCTGATGTTCCTCTGAAATGGCCTCTCCTCATGATCCCTCTCTCATCCACTCAACCTTTCTCACTCACTTTCTTTCCATCCTGTATAGCTTAGGTCCTGGATAAAGTACTTGCTTTTGTAACATCCTGCCATACAGCACCACAGATCTTTACAGTATTAGCTTATGTTCCTATTGGTCTGGAGTGAGAGGACCTCTACTCTCATTTTCAGTATTATATTCTCAGACTCTCACACAATGTCTAACACATAAAAAGTGTAGCCATAAATGACTTCTGATTGAATGAATGCTCAATTTCACCTGTGAAAGCAGAGAGAAGGGTGTTGCAAAGGTTTTACAACTTTAATGAATTTATTCTTCTAATGTTATCACTATTCTCACTTTCAGCATCTGAGCATAAGTGCAGAAGTAAATCTAGTTGTGTGTGGGGGGAGGTATAGTTACAGACTTGCTCAACAGATAATTTGCACTTCTATTTTTGTGGGTGTGCCAGTACTGAGTTTTTGAACTCCAGTCCTCCTGCTCTCATTTGGCTTGCTTGATTACAACTGGAGCTCTACCATTTGATCAATGTCTCTATTTTTTTGCTTATTAAAGAAAGACTTCCTTGGACTCTTCCCAGACTACCTTCAAACCATAGTCCTCCAGTTCTCAGCTTCCCAAGTTGCTAGGATCACAGGTGTAAGTCCCTGAAGCCAGTCTTTATATACCACTTTTACTTAGTATTTAATTTTAATTCAACCATGTTCTTGCTCTCTTACTTTTTGGAGGAATTGCATTTCATGAAATTTCAATAAAAAACTGAAAAGTAAGCAACAGTAATTGTGTTCTATACTAATGTATACAATATAATTTCTCAAAGTGTATTGCTTGTGTTTCTTGATGAAAACACACTAACAATTAAGGGTTAAATAATTAGTATATTTTTAGTTAATATGAGATCTTGCCATTTAATGGAATGGAGTTTACTAAACTGCGGTAAACTGTTTCCGGCTGACAGGAGTGAATGTGTCATTTAGGAAGAGTGTTGCACACGAGTGGTAGGTGACAGAGTCTATCTGAAAACAGCATTTCACAGGTTTGGATCCCTGGAAGAGTCTCCACAGGTTACCTAGGCCAGCATTTGTTCCACAACAGCAAGAGCATTTTTACATACAACAGACAAATGCTTCTATGCATTTGCCAAACTTCTCCAGGTAAAAAGAGTCATAATCTTGCTTAATAATTCACCAAGCCTTTACTAACATGGAAGCTAAATATAGTTTCACACATAAAGGTCAGAGGACATCTGCTTCAGCTTTCTCTTCCTCAGGGAATTAGAACAGACTAATTCACTGAGTCAACGAAGTTTGATTTCTTAAGGTGACTTCGACTCACATCAGCTGATGAAATCATCTTTCCTGTCTGTTTCCAAACTGGATTCTTTTTTTCTTTGGGGGGGTCCGGTTGTGGGGCCTGAACTCTGGGCCTGGGCGCTGTCCCTCAGCTCTTCAGCTCAAGGCTAGCGCTCTACCACTTGAGCCACAGCGCCACTT
>NW_012270858.1:16066-18123 GCF_000151885.1 Dipodomys ordii
GAAGGAAGGAAGGAAGGAAAGAAGGAAGGAAGGAAGGGAGGGAGGAGGGAGGGAGGGAGGGAGGCAAGGAGAAAGGAAAAATCACCTCCTAAAACTTCTAGCGGATATACAGAACTGCAAATATACAAATTTTACACTTCTGCCTTCAAAACCACCTTTAATACCCTTGTTTAATACCCTCAGATTATGAAATCGGTTATAGGAAATGAATGCACATGTTTTAGAACAGCTTTGTATTGTGCTTTCTTAAATTGATCCTGCTGTACATTCCAATAATATGTCCTAAATTTCTTAAATTTTAGAAAAGCTATAAACTTGCATAAAATTTGTGAAGATGTGACAGTGTACTGACATATACCTAGTATTCTCTTATGAGTATTGCCCAAATCAGTAAGTTAGTATTGATATCCTACCTAAGCACCTTACTTTACTCAGCCTGATTTAGTTTTTACCTAATAACTATTTTTTTCTGTCCAGATCTGTGATAATAACTAATGTTTAGTCATCGTATTTCCTTCATCTCCTTCCATTTATAATAGATTCTCAAACTTTTCTGGACTTTAGAAAAATGTTCAAACGCTGAAACAAGACATAGGTTGACCCATTGCAATGATGCTACCCACAAGACAGTGTATTGGAAATGAACTTTACAACTTCAGGTGTAGGGGGGGGGAGTGAGGGAGGTGGGGGAGGGAGAGATAGTGGGAGAACATCAAGGAAAGGGGTAACAATGCTGGATAAGAAATGTATTCACTGTTTTGACCATGTAAAGTCATAGTCACCTATCCCAGGAATTTGTATAAAGACATTTCTTTGGGGGATATTAATAATCAACCCACTACCTTACAATTATAGTATTATTGTTTCATTGCTCTAAAAATCATGCAGTACCTCAACTATTCTAACTTTCTGCCCTCCACAACCCCCCGGGAATCACCAAGGTCTTTACCTGCTGGAGTTGTTCTTTTTTTTTTTTTTTTTTGGGTCCGGTCGTGTGGCCTGAACTCTGGGCCTGGGCGCTGTCCCTCAGCTCTTCAGCTCAAGGCTAGTGCTTTACCACTTGAGCCACTGCGCCACTTCCAGCTTTTTTTCTCTTTGCTTATGTAGTGCTGAGGAATCGAACCCAGGGCCTCATGCATGCAAGGCAAGCGCTCTACCACTGAGCCACCTTCCCAGCCCAGGAGTTGTTCATTTTAATGTCAACTTAGAATGTGTTTTTGATGAGACTGACAACCCTGGAGTGAATAAACTGTCCTTAATGTGCATTGATTTCATCCAACAAGTTGGCTGCCTAAATAGACTCCTGAATGAAAGGAACTTCTCCCGTATCTGTCTCAGGCTGCCGCCCTGGCTCTTCAGACATGAGCTGAATATTGCCTTTTCTTTTTTATCCTACTGCCATTTGAATCTGAGTTGTGTTGTCATCTCCTAGGTCTCTAGGCTTCTGGACTTTCAATACACACACACATACAACCCCCCCCCACATCACACACACATACACACACAAAACATACATTGTTTAAGTGGTTAAACATATCAAAAGCTCTACATAGTTTTGCCTTCTTTGAAAATGTCATTTATTATGAATTATACATTATTTCATCTTTGCAGACATATGATTCAAATCTATATGTCTTGATAGCTCATTCATTCTCATTCCTCTTAATCATATCATAGCATTTTACATATACCTGGCAACATGAGTATAATTGTCCCTCTTATCCCTGATTTTGCTTTCAGAGGTATGTAGGAAATCAGAAAATATCAAATGGAAAATTCAAGAAATTAACATTTCTTATGTTTACAGTATCATAATATCATAATATTGTAATAAAATCCCACAATACTGAACTATGTCTTACCTTGGACATGTGAATTTTCCCTTTGACCAGTATTTCCATGATGTAAAATATTAACACAATTAGCTACTTAGAAGTCGTATTCTAGGTGACACTGCTTAAAAAGAAATGTAATCTATACTAAAGTTACCAGCACAACTATGTTTATTGCAGCATTATTTACCATAGCTAAGATATGGAACCAACCCAGATGCCTGC
>NW_012270859.1:0-3221 GCF_000151885.1 Dipodomys ordii
AAAAAAAAAAAAAAAAAAAGCTAAACTTGCTGCACGCCAGTGGCTCCTGCCTGTAATCCTAGCTACTCAGGAGGCTGAGATCTAAGGATCACGGTTCAAAGCCAGCCCGGGCAGGAAAATCTGTGAGACTCCTATCTCCAATAAACCACTAGGAAACCAGAAGTGGCACTGTGGCTCAAGCGGTAGAGCACTCGCCTTGAGCTGAAGAGCGCAGGGACAGCGCCCAAGCCGACAGTTCAAACCCCACGACCGACCAAAAAAAAAAAGCTAAACTTTTTTTGTTTTCGTGTCAGACCTACGGCTTGAACTTGGGGCCCACTTGAGCCATAGTGCCACTTCTGGCTTTTTCTGAGTAATTTATTGGAGATAATCACATGGACTTTCGTGCCTGGACTGGCTCTGAACTGTGATCTGAGGATCACAGCCTCCTCAGTAGCTAGGATTATAGGCACGAACCACCAGCTCCCTGCTATAAAACTAAACTTTGTTGTTGTTGTTGCTGGCTGTGGGACTTGAACTCAGGGCCTAGGCACTGTCCCTGAGCTCTTTTGCTCAAGGCTAGCATTCTACCACTTTAAGCCATAGCTCCCCTTCTGGTTTCGAATGGTTAATTTGAGATATAGAGTCTCACAGGGACTTTTCTATCCTGACTGGCTTCGAACTCAGATCTCAGCCTCCTGAGTAGCTAGGATTACAAGGCCTGAGCTACCAGCACCCAGCTTAAAAAGCTAACCTCCTAAAGAACCACCATCCCAATTGATAAATGGGCAAATAAACACACAATTCCCAAAAGTAAAAATGGCCAATAAATAATGAAGAAATGTTTAACAGTCTTGGCCACAAAGGATTTGCAAACGGAAATCATACTGAGATTTCATCCCGCTTCAATCAGAATGGTTATCACCGAGAACATAAATAACAGCAAATGGTGTGTGTGTGTATATGTGTGTTGGTGAGGATATAAATTAATGCAGTCACTATGGAAAGCAATATGAAGATACTTCAAAAACTGTATCTATAGAATAGCACTACAGCCGGGCGCTGGTGGCTCACTCCTGTAATCCTAGCTACTCAGGAGGCTGAGATCTGAGGATCGCGGTTCACAGCCCACCCAGGCAGGAAAGTCCACCAGACTCTTAGCTCCAATAAACCACTCAGAAAACCGGAAGTGGCGCTGTGGCTCAAGTGGTAGAGCGCTCGCCTTGAGCTGAAGAGCTGAGGGACAGCGCCCAGGCCCAGAGTTCAAGCCCCACGACCGACCAAAAAAAAAAAAAAGTGACAAGTGGTTCTGGTGAAACACACACACACACACACACACACACACACACAGAGGCATGCACGCACTCACACAAAGTCAGAAATGCAGACAGTTATGCGGGAAATGTGAGCAGCAGCGCCATCATGCGAACTATACTGCGGCTGGTAGGCAATGCAGTAAAAGGAATGTGCCGGCTAATTGAGTATGAAGGCAGTTCTGTTTCCACACTTCCTTTGGATTTTATTTCATTCCTAGATCATAGAGACAGACATCACTATATTCATTTTAAAGGAGGAAGCCGAGGCACAGAGAGATTAGGTAAGTTAGCCAAGGCCACACAGCTTGGAAGTCACCAATCAGAATCCTAGTCCTGGCTGCCTGGCTGCCGCCTCCCCTTAGCCTCAGACCTCCCCTCTGCTGGGAGGGACTTCGGGGTGAGTGTGGTGTGGCTCTGGGGGACCAGCATAGCTTTTCCGGTGAGGAACATCTGGGTGGGCTGTCACAGCAGGGCCAGGAGGGGAGGAGGGCCACGGTGGGGAGCTTCAGGCTCGGTGCTATTTCACCTGTCTGAAGACAAGGGTGTGCCTCGAGGAGAGGAGGCCAGAAACAAGGAAGGTCCGGTGGCCTCTGGGAGTTCCTCAAACCCTGGTGAAGGGGTCAAGATTCACCTGGCCGGTGCCAACAGGGCATGTGGCTGTGGTGAGCCGGTCCTCTTACCCGGCCCTGGGGAAGGAGGGATCTGCAGCATGGCTGGGCCTCTCCTTAGCCTCAGCCGCCCCCCCCCCCATCCCAGGATTGCCCATCCACACTGCTGCTCCTCTCCCTCTCCCGGGCTGCTCTAAGTCCTCTTCCCTCTCCATCTGCTCTCGAGAAGGATCTCTGCTGAGACGCGATGGCAATTTCCAGGGCGCACGTGCAGTCTCCTTTCCATGTTTCCCATGTAGCTGGGATGACAGGTGTGCACTACCATGCTCACTTCTGGTTGAGATGGGGGTCTCGAGGACTTTCTGCTTGGGCTGCCTTGAACTGTGATCTTCCCAATCTCCACCTCCCGAGTGGCTGGGCTCACAAGCGTGAACCACCGTGCTGGGTTCCAGGGCTCCTTTTAAAGTCACCTGTTTCCTTGTGGCCTAGAAACAGGCCGCGGCTCCTGGACCCGGCTTTGGAGACCCTACAGGAAGCCCTTGTCTTCCGCAATGAGTGCGCTCAGCCTCCCAGAGCCTCCCTGGCTCGGGATCCAGGAAATCGGGGTTCCTGCCAGGGGGTTTCCATTGGCCTTGGGCAACCTCCCTTTCTAACCATGTTGTGTGATCGTAAAGAGGGCGGCAGACCCGCGATTTCAGGGCGCAGGGGGGAGGAATGTCAGCACGGGGGTAGAGCACCCGCGCGGCGGTTTCTGGGTGGCCACTTGTCCTGTGCTACTCTTCTCCTGTCCCTCTGGGCCACTTCCTGAAGCGGAGGCACGGAGGACGGGGCGCCGAGGCCGCCGGCCCACAGCCGAGGCGGGGAGGATCTGCAGGGGGCTCTGGGGAGTGCCCGGCACACAGGGCTGCTATGACTACCGTTTTCTCAGAACCACCTCGGGCTGGCCAGCGCCAACCGACAGGAAGCTTCCTCCCATGCTGGGGGATGGGTTCACTTCCTCCTGGGACCGCAGTGGACTGTCATTCTCCTCGTGGGGATACTCCACACAGCCCCTGAGCGAGAGAGCACCCCGGCCACGACTCCAGGGGAGAAACACGGCCGGGTTCCTGTGATCAGAATTCGCCATCAGCCCATCGGTGCAGAACTTTTAGGTGTGCTTCTGTTTTAAGACACTTCATTTAGTATCTGTGGTGATTTGCCAGCGCGAACCAGGTCTGGAGCACGGGCTGGTCATCACAGGCCTGCTCTCGGGAGCGCGCTCTCAGCGGGGCTGGTCATCACAGGCCTGCACTCGGGAGCGCGCTCTCAGCGGGGCTGG
>NW_012270860.1:0-1216 GCF_000151885.1 Dipodomys ordii
TTTTCCTGACATCACATTATCTGACCTTTTCCGCTTGACTCGTACATATACTAGATATTGTAAATAAGGGAAACCATGGGACCTATGTTTCTTTGGGAATATTTATCATTTTTAAAAAGCATCTTGATGTTACTCATTTGAGAGTGTGCATGCATCTTCCATCTCTGCATTCACTTTGCCAATTGCAGGTGCCATACACATAATAGACATATATTTTGATTTCTATTTGACTGAGGTAGATAAATTTACATGAGAAATGAATGTATGTTTATGTTCTGAAGTGATACACATTTAAATTCCTGGGAGAAATATTATTGATTTTTGTTGTTGTTGTTGTTGGTCATGGGGCTTGAACTCAGGGCTTGGATGCTATCCCTGAGTTTTTTTGCTCAAGGATATCACTCCACCACTTTCAACTACAGTGCCATTTCTGGTTTTCTGGTGGTTAATTGGAGATAAGAGTCTCATGGACAACCCTGACTGTGCTGGTGATTTTTTTTCTTATATTGTTCTTTAAAAATATAAGAAAGCCTTACCATTCTGCTCAGCTTGACTTTTATTTATTTTTATATTTATTTTAATATTTTGAAACATTATATTGTATGTAATGTAGCTTTCTGTATAATATATAGAGCATATAATATATAATAATTATATCATATATTTTATTATATTATGTTTATAAGATATATAAATTGTATGATTAATTATAAATATAACAGTCATTTTATATGATAAGAGTAATTTCTATTACTTGTTTTGGCTATTATAAAAATAATTATATTAATTTCTAATTCAAATATATTATATAGAACATTGTATATCATATTCTATAGATATGTTTTACAATATAATACTTGTTATATATCATACATTATACATTACAAACTACATACTATATTTCATATATTATATGATATTTTACATTATATTCTTTAAATCACATACTATGTATTATATATTATAGATGTGAATACAAGTGTGAGCCATTGGTGCTCAGCATGTTGCCTTTTAAAGAAGGAGTCAGGGGGCTGAGAATGTGGCTCAGTGGTAGAGCGCTTGCCTTGCATGCCTGAGGCCCTGGGTTCGATTCCTCAGCACCACATAAGCAAAAAGGAAAAAGCCGGAAGTGGTGCTGTGGCTCAAGTGGTAGAGCACTAGCCTTGAGCTGAAGAGCTGAGGGACAGTGCTCAGGCCCAGAGTTCAGGCCCCACGA
>NW_012270860.1:5021-5440 GCF_000151885.1 Dipodomys ordii
TGACATTGCCCCATTTGTTAGGAAATGGAAAGGCTTGGAAAAAATTATATTAAGTGAAGTAAGCCAGGCCCAAAGAAACATAGGCCCCATGGTTTTCCTTATTTGCAATAACTAGTATACATCTGAGACAAGCAGAAACTGTCAGATAAGTTGATGTTAGGTGAAATGAACCCTAAGATAAAGACACAAATGCTTTTTCTTTCTTGCTATTGTTTCTAAAATATTTATAAGATGATTTCTTTGTTTCATTGTATGTCCCTCCCCCATACGCCTGTTTTAGCTGTATTTGATGTTGGTATAATTTGTGGAAGGGAAGGGAAAAAACAAATTTTTTAAAAAAGGGATACAGGTGGACCCATTGCAACAATGAGATTTACAAGACATTATGTTGAAAAACAAACTTTAGAACTTTGGGGGGG
>NW_012270861.1:0-1396 GCF_000151885.1 Dipodomys ordii
GATTCCTCGGCACCACATAAGCAAAAAGAAAAAAGCTGGAAGTGGCGCTGTGGCTCAAGTGGCAAAGTGCTTGCCTTAGGCTGAAGAGCACCTAGGCCCAGAGTTCAAGCCTCACAACCGACAAAAAAAAAAAACAAAATACATACATATATATGTGTGTGTGTGTGTGTATATGATATACCCATGAACTTCACAGATATTATATTAGTGGAACAAATTAGAACAGAATTTGTTTCCCCAAACAGATATACAATACAAGGTGGAGAATATACAGATAGTATACCCATATTAGAGGTAAGAACCCAAGAAGAGTAAAAAGTAATTTTAAAAGTAATACCCATCATTCATGAATGGTTGTAATTTTAGAATAATGCTTATTAGCAACAGTGCCCATTAATGAGAGGTCACCCTTTAAGACTAAATTACATTTTACCCAAAGAGGAACCCCAAAAGTCCTCTCATAACATAATACAACAATCTCAGGCACTAAGCCTAATTTCAACTCTTCAATTAAGACCTAAAAAAGTTTAATAGTGGGCTGGGAAGGTGGCTCAGTGGTAGAGTGCTTGCCTTGCATGCATGAGGCCCTGGGTTCGATTCCTCAGCACCACATAAGCAAAAAGAAAAAAGCTGGAAGTGGCGCTGTGGCTCAAGTGGTAGAGCATTAGCCTTGAGCTGAAGAGCTGAGGGACAGTGCCCAGGCCCAGAGTTCAGGCACCAAAAAAAAAAAAAAAAAGTTTAATAGTGACTGAAACAAAACAATAACAAGAACCACACAACAATCACAAAAAAAGATTAACAATTACAACCAATATCTTTACTAAATCTATCAGCAATACATGAAAATCTATTTTCTAAATCTTTAATTTCCAGCAAACACAAGCTAAATCTCATGATTGAGATGAAATAGGTATCACTATTTAACTGACACCATCACCTAAGAAAGTCATCCCCACAATTTTGTTTTAAAAAGACAATCCTAGCCAGGCACCAGTGGCTCATACCAGTAATCCTGGCTACTCAGGAGAATCTGAGGATCATGGTTCGAAGCCAGCCTAGGCAGGAAAGTCATGAGACTCTTATCTCTAATTAACCACAAAAACCTGGAAGTGGGACTATGCTTCAAGTGTTTGAGTACTAGTCTTGAGCATAAAAACTTAAGGATAGCGCCCAGGCCCAGAGTTCAAGCCCCAGAGCTGGTATGCATAAATAAATACATACATAGCTACATCCATACTAAAAACTATTATTTGGGGGGGGAAGATGGGAAGGATAGGAAGGGGAAACAAAGAAGGAGGCAACAATGCTTGATAAGAAATGTACTCATGGGGCTGGGAAGGTGGCTCAGTGGTAGAGTGCTTGCCTTGCATGCATGAGGCCCTGGGTTCGATTCCTC
>NW_012270862.1:0-523 GCF_000151885.1 Dipodomys ordii
GCGCCCTGCCCCTGGGGGATCCTGTCCCCCAACACGTCCTGTCCCCCGGCGCCCTGCCCCTGGGGGATCCTGTCCCCCAACACGTCCTGTCCCCCAGCGCCCTGCCCCTGGGGGATCCTGTCCCCTGACATGCCCTGTCCCCCGGCGCCCTGCCCCTGGGGGATCCTGAGCCCCAACACGTCCTGTCCCCCGGCGCCCTGTCCCTCGTTGAGCTAGTCTGAAGTCCCTCACTGTGAGATGCCTCTCTTGGTCCCTCTCACCCTCCCGCTCTCCTTCCCACTAGGGAAAAAAGTTCTGAAGGAAAATACAGCTCAGAGCCTAGCACCTAGAAAGAAAGAGGTGGGGAGATTTCGAGATGCTCAGTGATGGCTAAAATAAACAAGATCATCTGATTTCATTCCCCCAAGATAATTGGAAGTGGCACTGTAGCTCAAGTGGTAGAGCGCTCGCCTTGAGCTGAAGAGCTGTGGGACAGCGCCCAGGCCCAGAGTTCAAGCCCCATGACCGACAAAAAAAAAAAAAA
>NW_012270862.1:5533-6130 GCF_000151885.1 Dipodomys ordii
CCCCCCCCCGCAGATGTGAAAAGCTGGCTTGTGATGTTTGGGTTTCAGCTCAGCAATATAATCCCCGGCTTCCCGAGAGCCAAAATGTACTTCGTGCCTCCACCCTATGAGCTGTCTGAGAGTCAGGCGAGTGAGACCGGGCAGGTAAGACAGCGCCGCCCAGGGCGAGGGCGTGGGGACACACAAGCTGGGTATAAAAGCCGCCGGTATAACAGCCGGGCCTCCCAGGAAAGCCTGGCCAGCCGTCTCCTGTCTCCCCGCCGGCTGCAGCCCGTATTTCTTCCCAGCCTCCATGATTACCGTAACTGGGGACTCCGTAACCTGTTGGGCGGACACCCTGGAGTTGTCGCTCCCTGATTTACAGCCACACCATCTGCAGGGCCTGTGAGATCCCAGCCCCCCACCCCCACCCCGCGGCATTTATGGGACGTCATAAAACCGTGGTTTGCACTTTCTGTCCTACTGAAGAACGTTTTTACGCCCTACATAAAACCCAGGCACTGGGAGGCTGGGAAGGGATGGGAAGGGTAAACAAAGGAGGAGGCTGCAATGCTTGGTAAGAAATGTACGCATTATCCTGCCCATGCAATTGTAACC